>NW_027556290.1:0-55974 GCF_003287225.1 Phascolarctos cinereus | reverse complement strand
ATTGCTATATTTTTGGTTTTTATTTTACTATCAGGCAGTTTTAAAGTTTCTGTTTTGTTTTAAGGAAAAGAGTTTTAGTTCAATCAATTATCTTAGTGGAAAGAAACTTTGGACTATGTTGTGTTAACTGAAAAGGAAGTCAATTTTGCTTAGGTTCATTATTTACTTATGTTTATTATTTAATTTGGGATAAACACATATGTGGGGCATGTCCCAGAGTAGATGTGTTTTATAGACCACTTATCACCAGTTCTACTTAGGACGGAATTAGAATTAATTGCAATTGAAGTGGAAAATTAATTGGATTAAATTTTTTTAAAAACAGAAAGATCAGATGAATATATATATATATGTAATGTGGAAACATTTTCAGAATCCTACCTTCTATAATATTTAAAAATATTTAGCTTTGAAATTCTCAATTATTTGAAGTTTTGTTATTTTAATATTTTATTCCATTGACATGTAAATTTTTTTGCATTCATTTTTTAAAAAAATTGACTTCCAACTTCCTTCCCTCCCTCTTTCACCTTCAATGACAAGAAGGCAAGGAAATATGCAAATCATATTTCCATATTAGAAATGTTCAAAACCAAACACAGACTAAAAACAAGAACCTGGAAAAAAAATAAAGTTTAAAGAAGTATGCTTTGATCTACATTTAGATTTCTTTAACTCTTTCTTTGGAGGTGAATAGCATTTCTCATCGTAAGTGCTTGGGAATTGTTTTGGATCATGTTATTGCTGAGAATAGCTAAGTCATTCATAGTTGATCATCATGCAATCCTGCAGTTACTGCGGACAGTGTTGGTGTGGTTCTTCTCATTTCTTTTTGAACAGTTTATGTAAGTCTTCTATTCCAAAATGCTATTAAACTGTGCATACCCTTTCATCCAGTAATGCTAGTACTAAGTTTATATCGCAAATAGATAAAATATAAAACAAAACAAAAAAAGGCAATGATCCTTATATACAATAATATTTATATCAGCTCTTTTTGGGTGGCAACGAATTGGAAATTGAGGTGATGCCTATCAACCGGAGAATGATTAGACAATTTGTGGTATAAGATTGCAATGGAATACTATTTGCAATGAGAAATGGTGAGGAAGATTCAGAAAAACCTGTAACAAATTTGTCTCTAAAATATTTGAATCAGTTAAAAACTCTACCAAGAGTGCTTCAGTGTGCCAATTTTCTCAGATCTCCTCCAAGATTTTTCATTTACCTTATTGCCAATCCAGTAGGTGTGAGGGGGTACTTCAGAGTAGTTTTAATTTACATTTCTGTAATCAATAGCAATTTAGAGTATTTTTAAATGAGTATTGATTTCTTTGATTTCAAACTGCGTGTTCATATCTTTGACCTGGTTAGCAATTGGGGAACAATTTGTATTCTTAGTCATTCAAAGTTCACTCCTTATTTGAGAAATGAAGGCTTGATTAAAAAGAGACTTCTTTAAATTTTTCACAGTTCTTTCCCTTCACCAATAATGATAAAGTTCAGAGTAAGAAGTATCATTTTCCCATGTAGGAATGTCGACAATTTAACCTTAATTGAATTCCTTATGATCTTTCTTTCCCATTTACCTTTTAAGCTTCTCTTCAGTCTCGTATTTGAAAATCAGTTTTCAAATTCAGCTCTGGTCTTTTGATCAGGAATGCTTGAATGTCCTCTATTTCATTAAATTCCATTTCCCCCCGAAATTATGCTGGACAGGTGATTCTTCACTGTAATCCTAACTCATTTTCCCTCTAGAAAATCATATCCCAAGCCCTCTGATTCCTTTATGTAGAAGCTGCTAAATCTTATGTGATCCCAACTGAGACTTCATATTATTTGAATTCCCTTTTTTTCTGGCTACTTATGATATTTTCCCTTCACCTGATTCCTCTGCAATTTGGTAATACCAATCTTTGGAATTTTAATTTGTGTTATCTTTGAGGAGGTGAATGGCAGATTCTTTCAATTTCTATTTTACCTCTGGTACAAGATATCAAGGCAATTTTCCTTGATAATTTCTAGAAATATAAAGTCTAGGCTCTTCTTTTAATCATGTCTTTAAAGTAGTCCAATAAAGCTTAAATTTTCTTTCCTGTATTTTTAGTCAGTTTTTTTTCAGATGAGATATTTCACATTTTTTCCTATTTTTTTCTTCCTTTTGATTTTGTTTTATTGTTTCTTGATGTTTCACAGAGTTATTACCTTCCACGTGCCCAATCCTAATTTTTTTAGGAATTATTTTCTTTACTGAACTCTTGTGCTGCCTCTTCCATTTAGCCAATTCTATTTTTTAAGAATCTATTTTCTTCATCAAATTCAGTACATTTTTTCCCATTTGGCCAATTCTTTTAAAAATTCTTGTTTTTATTGAATAAACACACACACAGACACACACACACACGCACACATACATGCATACATGCATGTATATTTCCATTTGGTTGAGTGGCTTTTTAAGGAGTTCTCTTCAGTTGATTTTTGTGCCTCTTGTATTCATTCTGGTTTTTCATGTTTTTTTTTTCTTTTCCAGAATCTTCCCCATCTAAAGAACACCAGATGCTTAGTGAAGTATGATTGAAGGACCTTCTGTTGTTTTGGGAAGTCAGGCTTAGAAGTGCTGACCAGACATGTTTCTCTGGATAGAGTAAAAGCAATGATTAGAGGAAAACATGTCTTAAATGATTATGTCAACAAAATAGAGAAAGAATAGACTAATTAATTTGTGATGCAATTAAAAAAAGTAGAAAAAGAACAACACAAAAATCTCCAATCAAAAACTGAATTGGAAAACCTAAAAATCATGTGAGATTAATAGAATTGAGATTAAAAAACATGCAATTAATAAATAAAACTAGGAGTTGATTTCATGAAAAAAACAAAGTAGACAAAGAGTTAGTTAATTTGATTTAAAAAGAGAAGAAAACGAAATCAGTGGTGATGAGGGTTGAGAGGTTGGGACCCCTCAAAAAAACCAAAGTACAAAATGGGTCATCTGGAATGAATTCACAAACTCAAGCAGTCTTGAGCCAACTTGCCAAAAGTTTATTCTTGTGCTTTTCAGCAGGCAAGGATTCTTAAGGAACCTGCAATCTTAAAACAGTGTAGCTAAAGTTTATGTAGTATAACATATGACAAGACATGTATAAAATATGCTAACTAAGTGATTCAGGGAGGGATTAGGGAGTGTTTAAGGAAGGGTCAGTCCTTAACGAAACATACACTTCTATCTACTGCACAGGCGTTTTACTCAGAGTTCACTGGGAAAAGCCCACAAGGTGTGCAACATGGAGGTGTGGTTTTAGGCCTGCTACCTCACTAAGGTAACTAGAGTTCAGGGGTAACTGAGAGTTGTAGGGTCTCCCACCAATTAATGTCTTGTTTGAGAAGATAGATATAAGGAGTACACTTATATCTTAGGTCTAGAATACAGTTAATGAGGAGCCCAGGGTGTAGATAATGAGGTAGGGTGGTAAGAGGTAGTCTAGTGGGTGAAAATGTCTTTATGACCCAGTGCAAAACCAGTTTAAACTAATAAATCCTTCAGGTGCTGTTTGGTACTGCACCAAGGGGAGATATAAAGGTCTTGCTGGGGTCCACTCATGAGTAATTGCTAGGCACAGTGTCCTTGGGCTGGGGAGAAACTGTCAGGGGCAGTGTTTCTGAGGCTAGGGAGAAATTAGGGTCCAAGTACAGGCACCCAAACACAAGCACCCAAGCACCTCAACAACTAGTTTCAAAACTGAATATACAACTAATGAAGATGAACTGAATTTTAAGGAGCTATTTTTCCCAATTATATTACAATAAAATTAACAATTTAAGTGAAATGGAAGGATATTTACAAAAATATAAATTGCCTCAATTAGCAGAAAAACAAATTGAATAGGTCATAAATTAGATTCTTAAGAGAAAAGCGTCAGGATCAGATCAATTTAAAAGTGAATTCTATCAAATCTTTCAAGATCAATTAATTACAATATTAAATCAATTATGTATATAATACATAAAGAAGAGATCTTACGAAATTCCTTTTCTTAATCAAATATGATATTGATACCCAAACCAGGAGGGGTAAAAAACAGAAAAAGAAAACTATACATCAATTTCATTAAAGAATATGGATGCAAAATCCTAAATAAAATACCGGCTAAAAGGTTACAATAATATATTGTGAAGATTATACATTATGATCAAGTTTGATTTATACCAGGAGTTCAAGGATTTTTTTAACATAAGGAACACTGTTAATATAATTGGGTATATGAATAATAGAAGTAAAAAAATCATGATTGTATCAATAGATGCAGAAAAGTCTTTGATAAAGTTTAACACTAATTTTTTTTAAAAACAGTTGAAAGTATGGGTATAAATTAATTTTTCCTTAAATTGATAAATAGAATTTACCTAAGACTATCAGTAACCATTATTTGTAAGAGGGATAAAGTAGAACCCTTCCTAGTAAGATCAATCTTGAAACAAGACTGCCCACTGTCACCAGTATTATTGAGGAGTGTATTGGAAATCCTAGCAAAAGCAATAAGCGAAGAAAAAGTAATTGAAGGAATGAGAATAGGTAATGAGGTAATAAAGTTACCCCTTTTTGCAGAAGATGTGATGAGGTAGTTGGAAAATCCCAAAGACTCCACGAAAAAGTTAGTTGAAACAAGAAATAATATTAGGAAATTAGCAGGATATAAAGTAAATCCATAGAAATCATCAGGACTCCTACACGTAAGAAATAAAACCCTGTCTGAACAGATAGTAAAACTAACCCATTTTAAATAAATCTAGATGGTATAAAATACTGGAGAGTACAGCTGTCAAAAAAGAGTCATGAGCTATATAAACAAAATTATAGACACTTTTTATACAAATAAAATCTGATTGAAATAATTGGAAAAATATTAACTGTTCATATGAACTTAGGGCCAATATAGTAAAAAGGACAATTTTACCCAAACTAATTGAAATATTTAATGCCAACCAAATTATATTGCCAAAAATATCCTTTCTGAATTAAAAAAATAATAAGTTCATTTGGAAAAAGAAACAGTCAAAAATATCAAAGTAAATAATGGAAAAAATGTTAAGGAAGGAGATTTGGCTGTGCCAGATCTTAAACTATAGTATAAGGCAGTAATTATCAAAACTACCTGGTACTAATTAAGAATTTCAAATCAGATCCATAGATAAGATTAAGCACCCATTTTACAGCATCAAATAAGCACAATAACTCTGTATTTGACAAGTATGAAGTCTTAAGATTTGGGGATAAGATTTTGGTAAAATTTTTGAGAAAACTGGAAAGCAGAATGGCAGAAACTGGGCATAGATAATATCTTATACCATTTACCAAAATAAGGTCAAAATGGATATATCACCTAAATATAAAAAGTGATTTTATGAGAAAATTAGAAGGACATGGAAACAATTACTTATCAGACTTAGTGATATTAAATATCGATATTTCACTTATTGACTTATGAATAAATGAGATAGAGAGGAAAGTTAGGTGTAAAATTAATCATTTCATTTTACATTAAATTAAAAATGTAAATTATTATATTACATTAAATTGATTTAACATAAAGAAAACTATTTACCTCAAATGCATTAAATGAAAAAATATTTTTACAAATAAAACAACTGTAGCCAAGATCAGAAGGAAAAGGATACTCATCAATTGGGGAACTGCTGAACAAGTTGTGGTATATGATTGTGATGGAATACTATTGTGCTATAATAAATGATAAGCCTGATGGTTTTAGAAAAAAAAGATGGAAATTCTTGCATAAAATAATAATGAGTGAAATGAGCAGAAACGAGAATGTAGTATACAGTAACACCAATATTGTTTCAAAAACAACTTTGAGCAAATAAGTTATTTCTTCTAATATAAATACCTAAAATCACTCTAAAGGACATATGTAGAAATATGCCATCTTCATCTAGAGAAAGAACTGATGTATAGAATAATTATACATATGTATATTTTTTTGTGTGTCTAATGATAGCTACCTCTAAGGTGGAGAGGGAAGAAGAAAAGGAAAAGAAAATAACAAAAGAAATCTACATGATAAAAAAGAACCAGAGGGCTAAATAAAATTAGAAAAAATACAGTGGTCATCTCTTGAAAGAAAACCCCAAATTAAAACTTCCACGAATATTATAGCCAAAATCCAGAGCTTCCAGGTAAAGGGAAAAAAAAATTGTACAAGTAACCAGAAAGAATTCAAGTACTGAGGAGTCCAAGTCAGGATCACAAATGATTTAATAGCCACCACTATAAAGAAGTAGAAAGCTTGGAATAAACTCTTCCTAAAAGTTTACATCCAAAAACACCTTACTTATCAAAACTGTATAAAACCCTAAATGAAAAAAAATACGGATCTTTAATTAAACAGAGGACTTTAAAGAATTCCTGATAGAAAGAACAGAGTCATGAAGAAACCCTGAAAGTGAAATACAGGAGTTGAGAAACAAAAATGCAAACATGAATGAAAAATCTTGTTTCTCTGAAACCACCTCCTAGAGACAGCCAGTGGTAATGGATAAAGCTTTGGGCCTGGAATAAGGAAAACCTGAATTCAAAACTGTCTGCAGACATCAGCTTTGTAAGTCTGGGGTACATCAGCTAATTTTTTTTTACCTTGGTTTCTTCAACTATAAAGTGGGGTTAATAACAGCACCTTTATCATAAGATTGTTGTTAGGATAAAAAGAGACATTTGTAAAAATCAGTTAACACAATTCTGGGAATATAATAGGCACTGTATGAATGCCTACTACCTTCTCCCCTCTCCCTGTCTTCCCTTCTCCTTTTATCATAAACATACCAAGGACAAACTCCTTACATTTAAATATGGGGAGGTTGTGTCCCTATGGAGGAAGTCTAACTAGACAGAAGGTGAGAGTGGTTCTGTTATGTCTTCATGATCCTGAGAGCAGAATGGAAAGGGGAAGAAGAATATTCACACAAGGGAGATAGGGAAAGAAAGGTTAGAGAAAATTGTGTCACATAATTAGGCTGCACAAGTAATATGTATATAAACAAAACCACCTGACCCTTGTCCCTTATTTTCATCTGAAGTGTCTAAATAAAGGAAGAAAACTCAGACACACACACAGAGTTGAGTACAAAATGTCAGATGATGTGAGTGAAAAGGTCAGAAAACAGATTAGAGAGGGTTGAGAAGTGCCTTAAAGGAAGGTATCTGGTATATACTTTTCCTAGAAGTTAGTGAAAGGGATAACATTTGGAAAGATAGCTTGAAGATAATAGAGCATGAGAGAGCCTTTTCAGGCTTGAGAGGTCAAGATATATTTTTTAAGAACAGAAATTTAACTATATTCTATAAGCTGCTTTAAATTGTTGTGTTTCCTATAGCAATGAGGGGGGAATTCAAATGTAGGAAGAAAAAAAAACAGAAACAAAGAAAAGAAAATCCAGGTCTTGCTTTACATGATAGGAAATTTGACAGTCTCCAAGGCCGATTGGAGGATAACTTGTGTAAAAATACAAACCAGAATTCTAATGGTCCCTGATGAGAATTATTTTTTCCTCAATAAGTAAAGTTCTAGTGTAAAATGGACAGAAGACAGAAAAATGTTGTCTCAGCTGATGTCACTGTGTACAGTAGGTGGCAGCAGACTTGGTTACTCTGGGATAGAGGTCTCTGCAATCTGAGGCTCAGGCTATGACTTTCCCCACATTCTATAGAAGATATACACATTCCCCAAGGGATATGGTGTCACTGTGTCATCATACACAATGAGTCCTGAGAAAAAAAACAAGGGACTCTTTGGAGCATCCTGGAGACTCAGGGGGCTTTCTCATGCCTGACCATTTTGTGCCTCAATTCCTCCAGCTCAGAGGGATGTGAGCTTGTATGTGCTGGTAAGTTTTTTAACCCCAGCTGTCCAGGTGAGAAAAATGAATGCATTATGCACTTTTAAGTATCATCTACATTTATTACCATTCTTTCCCAACCTTTTTTTTTTTTCTAAACAATATAAAAAATCAATGAAAGTCAAACCCTGATTTTGGGTGTCTGCTGATTTCTGAAGTATAAGTACCCACATTGAACACTTCATAATGACCTGCCTCATGCCAACAAAGCATATCCTGCATACTACAAGGGATGGTGAATGGGTTTGGGGATACATAGCTCCCGTGGAATCCAACCACAAAACGAAGGAACACAAAGTAGTTCTATAAGCAAGCAGAAGTGGCAGGAGTAGGCTCAGAAATCCCACAAAAAAGCATCCTAAGGCAGATCCAATAAGGCAGATGCTGAAGATAAAAAAATGACGAAAGCTTAGAGTGCTTTCCTAATTAGAAATGGCATTGAGATAAGCTGGAAAAATAACAGCAACATAGAAAAGCCTATTGAGCAATCTCTTGGTATTGAAGGTAGATTGGAGTGATGGAGAAGGATAGACACTGAGTCCTTACCAATAATATTTGGATTCTCAGTGTCACTAACCTTCCCCAGGATTTGAGAACTAATTTTGGGGGAAACTTCTCTGCAGCTCAGGGAGGGGACTCACCACAGTGGGAAGCAGTTGCTCTTCCTCACACTAAACAGAGGAAGACATGCAAATTGTGCTCCTCCCTCTATGGATGAAAAGCAGAAAAAACCGATGTCTGCAGCTCTGGAAGAGGAGCTTTTCTTCTGTGTGGCCTTTCTCTACTAAGGACTGACCTTGTGAGGCCCGAACAATGAGTATTGGACTGCATGAAATTTTCATTCTGACTTTTTTACAAGGTAGTTTTGTATATTGTTTGTTTTTTGACCAAGGGTACACTCTTTGAAGGGGTGTATTTATGTGACTATTGTTTTAAATGACTCTGTTTGCAGGTGTCCATTGTGATGTTCAGCTGGTAGAGTCTGGGGGTGATGTGAGACAGCTGGAGGATCTCTTTGCCTCTCCTGCAAACCTTCTGGATTCACCTTCAGCATCTGTTAGATTAGCTGGGTCTGCCAGCCTCCAGGGAAGGGGCTGGAGTGGCTTGCATCTATTTATAGTAATGTAGGAAAAACATTCTATGCAGACTCTGTGAAAGGCAGATTCACCATCTCCCCAGACTACAGCAAGGTCGTGCTGCATCTGCAAATGAATTCCCTTAAAGCTGAGGACACAGCCTCGTACTATTGTGCAAGAGACACAGTGAGAAAAAGGAGTATGAGACCAGACATAAAACTCCTTATTCAGACAGGTCACATGGAGAGTGACTTAGAGACGGAAGTCAACAACACAGAGCAGAAGGAGACCACTTAGAATAACAGCTGGAGCATGAGGCTGAAAAATTTGATGAATCAGGCTGACAAATTTTTCATGATCTGTGGTTTCTTTCTAAGTTACAGTGAACATCTATCCCTTTCTGTCTGTATGTATGTCTATCTATCTACGTTTCTATGTATCTATCTATCTATGTATCTATCTATCTATCTATCTATCTATCTATCTATCTATCTATCTAATCTTCTTTGTGAGATTAGACCTAACTGTCCATAGGGACTGAGGAACATGAGGATTTGAATGTTCCTCACACAAGAAGAGGAAAACAAATAGAGTCATGAAGGTGGTAGATGACTCAGATGCACTTGGAGTGGATTTGGACTTGGTATGGCTTCCCATTTTTCTTCTCCTACAGATGGAGCCATCACCTTCATTCTTGAGTATTGAAGACAGACAGGGATAGAGTCCAGCTTTTTGGCTTGTTGGAGTGGTCAGGATCACTTAGGTTCCAGGCCAGAGGCAGTGTACTTCTTGACCAGGACTGAGTCTCCCGGGCTGAAAGCATGCGCAGGGTCAGAAGTAGGGAAGAGTAGGGCCTCTCAGATTTCAGGAGAATCCTCTGTGTCCTGGAGCACCTGCAGGAACTTAATTAGGGAAAAATTAGTGACATCCACCAGAGTTCTTCCCTTATAATGGGAAGAATTGGCTGGGTTTGCTGAACAGGATTTCAAAGGGTGTGAGCCCTAGTCTTTGGGGGTACACGGCTATGGAGCAAAGCCAGTGGAAGGAGAGTAACCCAATTTTCCTGAGTTTCTAGGACCAATGTAGTGAGGAATTCCTTGAGCATTAGGTTGGCTCTTTCTACCTGCCCTGAGCTCTTGATGGTAGGCACAATGCAATTTCCATTCCACTCCCAGGGCTTTTGTTATTCCCTGAGATATCTTTGCAATAAAGGCTGCTCCATTGTCAGAACCTAGGCCAATAGGGAGACAAAGTGGGAGGAGGTCTTCAGGATCTTTTTTACTACTACTATGGCTGTTTCATGTTTTACAGGGAAAGCCTCACCCACCCTGAAAAAGTATCCAAAAACCAAAAGATACTGTGGCCTGCTGCTGGGGGCTTCACTTCTGTGAAATCAACTTCCAATATTCTCTTGGCTGCAAACCTTGTAGCCTGATCCCCATGGGGTAATTTTTCCCTGTTTTGTGTTAACTTGTGCACATGTCTGACACCAGGCAGTTGCACTGGTAAGGAGATTGGCCAAGTGTGGGATAAAATACCTGTCTCTTAGTAGTAGGTCCATTTTATGTGCCCCTAGGTGGGTAATCTGATGTAACCATGTGACCCATTCTCTTCCCAGTGCTTCTGGGAACAAGACTTGTCCTTCAGGGAGGACACACCTTCCAAGGTCGTCTTACTGCCCCCTTTTTGCTTTGCAAATGAATCATCCCAGGATGAGTAGGATGGGAGTGCCTGACAACAGGACATAAGGGGGTAACACAAGAGTCAGGTAGAACTTCCAGGGCCACCTCGCGGCTGCATTGGCTGTGAGATTTCCCACAGCTTCTAGACAGTCCCCAGACTGATGACCAGAGCAATGAATGATGGACAGTTTAGGGGGTAGCCAGACAGCTTCTAATAAGGCCAGAATTTCCTCCTTGTTCTTAATAGTTTTTCCCACCAAGGTCGGGAGACCAAGTTCACGGTATAAGGCAGCATGAACATGGGCTGTGGCGAAGGCATAACGGCTATCAGTATAAATACTTGCTGATTTCCCAGTATCTAGTCATAAGACTTGAGTCAGTGCAATGAGTTCAGCTTTTTGGGGAGAAGTGCCATGGGGCAGAGGGGCAGACCACAGAACTGAAAGAGAAGGGGAAGAAACTACAGCTGTCCCAGCCCATGGGAAACCTGAATCAATGAAGCTACTCCCACCTGTGAAAAGGGTCATTTGGGGTCCAAATACAAGCACCCAAACATAAGAACCCAAGCACCTCATCATTCCCCCCTTAAACAGGTGGGACCAAAATCTTTTGGGGTTAGGGACGATGGTCTCAGCTTCTGAAACTGCTTCCTGCTGGGTTTGGGCATAGAGCTGTCCTGCCTCCTGGGGTCCCTTTGGTCAAGGAGTCAGTTCTCTAGCCAGTGTCTGAAACTTGGTCGATGCCAGGTCCAAGAGGTGGTGGGTTGTGGTCTCAAACAGATGTTGGTACCCAGTCTGAGCAGTCATCTGGAAGTGGAGGCCACTGAGCCTAGAGGGGACAAATCTGGCAAGGAGATTAAGCAGACAATGGCCAAAAAGAAGTAAAAGGAATATAATCAGGAGTGGGACAAGAATAGTAGTTAACATAGAAAGAAGCCAGGATCCCCAAGAAGAGGATGGACTGGTGGACTAAGGGTTGTTATGGATGTCTCACATCCAGGTGACTTTCTCTAGTCCTATTGAGCTCCACCTATTGAGAGTTGTTAATATGCACACAGCAGGAGGTGTTGGCCAGGGCACAGACACCTCCACTAAGCAAGTAGATAATCCAAAGCTATCTGATTATCCAGGACCACATTTGCCAGGGAATACAGAGGTTGCTGAATATCCCAGAGCTATAAGCTCTGTCATTTGCCAATTGATGAATGGTCCCTGTCACATCTGAAAGAATGAACTCATGTTGTAAATGTCCATACCAAGGCATGAGATACTCTGCTCCCTTTTAAGGTACCAGAGAATATTGTCCCAGAACCCACACTTCACTCTTGTTAGAGTGGAGGTACTGGGTGTAGTAATATTGAAAATGGTCAGAGGGTGCCAAAAATCCAAGGGAACACACCAAAATCCTTATAAGGTGTTAAACACCAGGTGGCCAGAACAACAGTCCTGGGGTCCTGCCAAGTAGTGGCATTTTGCTTTACTTGTTCCCCACAATCCTCACCGCCTGGCCCATCCATCCCATAAAGGAAGGAATATCCTTAGGGGTACAGATGGGACCTGTTTATAAAAGATGCTGAGCATGGATGCCCCATGGATCAGTATGATTACATGCCAATATTACAGGTGAAAGAGAAACTTTCAAAAGATCAATAAGAGTGTTACAGCTAGAAGGGGGCAGTAACATTGTGTGTCAACTAGGAAGAGAAGGTAAAATGAGAAATACCTACTAGGAGAGTGGCAGGAGGAATTTGGTCATAGGTGCAAGTAGGGAGTGTTCCCTCAGAACAGGTGATACAGCTGGCAGAGGTAAAGTTCTGAGGACACATCAGTGTAGGCATCATTACAGGTGGTGCAAGTCAACAGACCAGCAGAGACATTTACAATCCCTTCCCTGGAAAGGGTCTTTACCTATACAGTGGCCATAGAACTTGTCTCCCAAGGATATTGAGATAGAAAATTTTCCTATAAAGGAGTGGCAGTAGAAAAGGGTGGCAAAGACCTCTGAGGTGGTTACATTGGAGAGGGGGGTTCTTGTAAAGAACTGCCTTCAACCAAAGAGGTTCCGAACTTTAACCTCACAACTGAATGGATACACAGTCTTGTTCTGCAAGCTTGTTTATCCTTCTCTAATTATACTTCAGAAATTGAATCTTTTACATATGATAAATTCAAAAACTAATTTTATACTTAGGCCATGGGATGACTACAAATTCAGATCAAAACAGCCAGATCTCACATACTTATATTGTTCTGATGTCTTTTACTGACCACTTGCTCTGATCAGAGAAATCTACCATAAAAGGAAAAGGCAGGGACATGTGACATCAACATATGACAGGATAGAATATCCTTACCTCTGTTTGAATTCAGATAACAGTCACAGTTCTCCAATCATGCAGTATTAATTCCACATCATAGCGACACTCAGGAATAGTCAGGTGAGAAGCATTCCTTCTGGTAGAGTCTGGGGGTTATATGAGACAGCCTGGAGGATCTGTTAGCCTTTCCTACAAAGCTTCTGAATTCACCTTAGCAGCTAAGCATGAACTGAGTCTCCCAGTCTCCAGGAAAGGGGCCAGAGTGGGTGGCAGTTATTTGGAATGATGGAAGAACCACATACTATGCAGAGTGTGTGAGAGGCCGATTCACCATCTCCACGGACAACAGCGACAACATACTGCACCTGCAAATGAATTTCCTTAAAGCCGAGACACAGCCATGTAGAAAAAGAAGTATGAGACCAGACATAAACCTCCTCATTCAGATAAGCCATGTGGAGAATGAGTTAGAGAGGGAGCTCAAGAACACCCAACACAAGGAGACCAGTTACAATAACAGATGAAGAATTACACTGAAAAAGTTTTAAGGTCTTTGGTTTCTTCCCAATTCACAGTGAACCTCTATCCCTTCCTATGTATCTATCTACCTATCTGTGTGTATCTATCTATCATGTATCTATCTATCTATCTATCTATCTATCTACCTATCTACCTATCTATCTAATTTCCTTTGTTTTCTTGAGAATCTTTCCTATTTATGCTGCTTGCATGTACTGAGGGAAAATGTATCCTTTTAATGGTTTACATGTTTTTCCCATGGTGACTAATTTTTCTGTAGTCAAACATGAGACAGATCAGGAATTATTGAACATTTGCTATGTATCCCATAGCATTTTCATACACATGCATGTGGTAAACATACCTATCTGTATGTATGTTTAATATATATATATATACATATATATGTATATGTGTTTTTACATTTACATATCTATGTTATGTAGATGATCCTCCCCATGTGTATATATGCAGATCTACATGTGTGTATGTGTGTGTATATATATATATATATATATATATATATATATATATACATATATACATACATATGTATATATATACACATAGGTATATACACACGCACACACACACACACACACACATATATATATATATATGCATATCCCATGTATATTCATACATATATCAGAAGATCATGAAGTTTAATTGGAGGGAATCTCAAGCTTCTTTTCAATCAGATCTCACATAATATCAAAATTATATTCCTGTCTTTTTCTTTAATCATGGATTTCAGGTAGTCAAATAATTCTTAAATTATCTCCCCTCAATCTCTTTTCAAGGTCAGTTGCTTTTTTGATTAACTATTTCACATTTTCTCCTATTTCTTTACTCTTGATTTTGTTGCATTTTTCTTCATGTTTCATGGAGTCTCAGGAACTTTTGAGAGTCCCTTGAATAGGAAAGAGGCCAAATCAATCAATATCTAAAGATATTAGTTCAAGCTTTTCCCTGTAAGGTCAAATACAAAAGGTGATGCTTAAATACTTTGGCCACATGATGAGTAGATGGTATTCATTGGAAAACATTTTGATCTTGGGAAAGACTGAGAGCAAATGGAATAGGGGATGACAGAGACTGAGAAGAATAGATATTGTCGCATAAACAATAAGTAACAACTTGGAGAGACTTCGAAAGATAGCAGAGAAGAATCTGGTGTGCTATGCTGATGGAGAATGAAGAGTTAGACATGACTGAATAGCTGAACAATAGTTAAATCAGTGAGAATTCATGAGATGTTCGAATAACATATTATGGACAAAGAAAAGAAGAGAGCATAGGGCAGAATCCCGTGTAATTCCATGATGAGAAGACATGATCTGTATGATGATGCAGCAAAGAGGGGAGGAGAAGAGAACTCAGATAAGTAGGATGAGAACCAAGAGTGTGGTATCCCATAAACTTAGAAAGAAGAAGGTAACAAGGAGAAAAGAGAGGTCATGTCAAAGCAAAAGAGAGGTCAAAAACAATAGGGATTGAGAAAAAATGACCTTATCAGATGAGACAGGATTAAAGGACATAATTGTTTATGGCATATTAATGATATGAAATGAAAGAGAGAGGAAAATGGAGTTAGCAGAGAATAGCCTCAGTTTTTATTTATTTTGCTGTTGATTTTCTGGACTAAAAAAGTAATGCAAAAAATATTAGTATTGCACATTAAATTTAAAACTTTTCTAAGTGCATAATTTTTTTGGGGGTAGAAGGATGCTTGTTAAACATTTTCTAGCATATAATTGGTTCTAAATGTCCTTAATTTTCAAATTCTGTCTTCAGAACCTGAAGTTTTCAACATGAATCTGAGGAAGCAAGGTGCACAGTGGATAGAGTGCTCAGCCTGGAGTTAGGAAGACCCGAATTCAAATCTGAGCTCAGTCACTTACTACCTGTTAACAGTCATTTAGTTTACTACCCTTGACAAGTCATTTAGCTTTCATTTACCTCAATTTCCTGATCTGTATGATAGGGATAATACCAGCACCTACCTTCCAGGTTTGTTGTGAGGACTAAGTGAAATAGTTGTAAGTCACTTAGCATAGTGCCTGGTACAGAGTAAATTTTATATAAATGTAAAACATTATTATTATTATGTGTATTTTCACTCTGGTATGAAGTGTCAACTCTGAAAACAAATGACTGAAGAGTTATAAGTGTTTTACAACTGCTGTTAACTCTAAAAATACTAAAGAGCTCACTCAGGTGATCACAATCAGAGTTAACTCCGAAAAATAAAATTAAATAAAAGCAAAACCAGTGGTCATAAGCAAAAAACTTTCTATATTCCACTGGAGGATGGAAACTACCTGAGCTGAGGTTTCCTCTAGGGAGAGATCCAAGGCAGTGATGCTAAACCTTGAGAAATGTAGTTGTGGCTAGACAAAGAATCAAACAATGCAGTGCAGCAATAGTAGAGAGGCAACGTTGCCTAGTGATAAAAAGTCCATTAATAGCAGGGCTTAATGCCTGGCCCTGTTGGTGCTTGCTGGAACTTAGGAATCATCAGTTCTGTGATTTAGTTGCAACAGAGTTCATGCAGAGGGTGAGCACAAAGGACTTATGTTACTTGAATCTCAAGACAACGCTTTCTTGTTGGTCCTTAGCTCTGGAAAACAGGGTGTCTCCTAATAGTGAAAAATAAGAAGAGTAAAAAAAAAAAGAAGGGTGTTTTTGGCATGGGGATACTGACAGAAGGAAGAAAAACAACAATTTTGGTTCCTTTGAGTCTTTTGGAGTTTGCCAGTGAGGGTGACACTGTACATATCATAACATCTGATTTGTTGGTTTTTTCTTTTTTTTTTTTGATTTCCTTTTATACCACAAGGATATGTTTACTGTTAAGAATTTTACTATGCTATTTTTCTTTTTAAATGTAAATGAATTCATGATCTTTATTAGAGAATGTATACATGCATTTACACTAGTATATATCCTATAGTATATAGGGGAGAATCAGCATTTTTCCAGACTTGTCCAGGCAACATAATGAGCAGGAATAGACCCATTTATATTACATCATAATGTCCTTTTGAAGGAGGACTGAACTTTGAAAGAAAAGGGAATAGGGAAGCTCTGAGTTTCCAAGATAATGATTACTAAGAAAAATCATTTGTCACATTCCCCCATCTGATTCTCATGACAGGTGTAGCCTTCTCAATGCATCACTATCTGATATCATCAACAATTCATCAAGGGGTTTTCGGGACTTATAACAATATGGGACGGGGGAAAGAGAACAGCATTGACAGTTCAAAAGTGTAAGTATCCCTTAGTAAATACAGATACAGAGGCCCCAAGGGAAAAAGTAAAAATAAATTGTGTGTTTAAGGCTTCAGAAGTCTCTTCTCGAAGAGCTGTCTGCTGTTCAGGACATCACCTGACGAAGTTACTGATTGCAGTATTGCCAAGTGATCTCCAACAGACTGTCTTCTCAAAACACCTTGTGGAGAGCGATCTTCCTTCTTCATTAAATGTTTCCTATAAAATTAATCTTAGCAGAATTTTAAATGATCTTGCTGATAACCAGGTCAAGTAATGCAAGTTAACTCAACCTTTATATCTCTAATATTATAAAATCAAAATTGGAACATTGACCAACTCTCATGTTCAAAAAACTCAAATAAAAACAGGAAAATTAGACCCCAGTTTTCATACTTCACAACTTGACATTCATTCCACCATCAGGAGGATAATATTCCATTAAGAAATCAATAACAGAACGCTGTTCATACAAAGATGGACCCTAATACATGCATCATACATTGAGTGATCCACTTTAAAACAGTACATATTTATAAAAAAATTCCAACTTCTGGTCATGTTCAAATAAATAACCCCTAATTATAGTAGATGTTTCCTTGAAGGCATGTACAGGAATACTTGATTTAACCAAATAATTTTAGCTGAAATTTCCATTTATGGCAAAACTTCAAAAGTCATGGGACATGGTTCATGAAAGAATTTGTTTTCCTTAAATATATCTATATCTATATCTATATCTATATCTATATCTATATCTATATCTATATCTATATCTATATCTATATCTATATCTATATCTATATCTATATCTATATCTATATCTATATCTATATCTATATCTATCTATATCTATATCTATCTATCTATATCTATATCTATATCTATATCTATATCTATATCTATATCTATCTATCTATATCTATATCTATATCTATATCTATCTATATCTATATCTATATCTATATCTATATCTAATCTATATCTATATCTATATCTATATCTATATCTATATCTATATCTATATCTATATCTATATCTATATCTATATCTATATCTATATCTATATCTATATCTATATCTATATCCATATCTATATCTATATCTATATCTATATATCTCAAGGGTTCTTATAAGATAGATTTCCATTAATAGAAAAAAAATAGAAGAAAAATGGGTCAAATATAAGCTCTTCTATTTGTCATTTAAAGCCTTTTACAACTACCTTCCTACCACTTCTCTATTTTTACAAAATGCTCACTACATCATATTGCTGTTCCATACACAAAACACATTATCTCCTAACTCTACATTTGCATTTCTTTTCCGCCATGATGGGAATGCACTACTCCTAACCTTCGTATGTATGCTAGTTGCATGTTGTATTCATGTGCCCATTCTTCCCCCTGACTCTATGTATGTTTGTGGGAAAGTGTGCCTCATGTTTATAGTTAGAAAGTTCATACTATAACTTTTGTCTTTGCTTTGAACTAATTTTGTCAACTGTTTTCAAACCATGAGTGTGGATTTACAAACTTCTTGAAGTACCTCATGAATATCTAACCTGTCACTGTGACTTGGAGGAGTAGGCCAAGAGGAGGATGCTGCCTTGGGAATCACAAATTTTCTTCCTGATATCAGGAAAAAAAGTCCTTAGAATTCCTTCAACAAGAATTTAAAGAAATTTGCATCAAAATCTGATCAGACATTCATAGTCATGTGACCAACAGGATGAAGGAATCCCTATCTTCTCCAGTTCTCACAACTTCTCAAATGTTTTCAATATAACAATGATGCATGAGAAGTAAAAACAATTTCAGCTTATTAAGGACTTACCATGTGCCAGGAATGCTGCCAAGAACTGGGGATATAAAGGCAAAAACCAGTCCCAGTTTTTAAGGAGGATAGTCTCATTCAGGGAGACAACATGAAAATAATAATGCTCAAAATACATATAGTATATATGTGTGTGTATTTGTGTATATGTGTGTGTGTGTGTGTGTGTGTGTGTGTGTGTGTGTGTGTATGTATATACAGGATACATCCAGCACAAAGATACTGGAATTAGGATTGGAGAAGGAAAAGGGGGGCAGAATTTCAAGTAAGATTTGAAAAAAGCCAAAAGGGAGAAGAGGCAGGGATGAGGAAGAGAAGAATTCCTGTTTTCTTTATTGGGGGGAGGGGATAGGAAGAGGGGGCGGGCAGGGAAGCAGTGGGAGTGAAGTGACTTGCCCAGGGTCACATAGCTAATAAATTTCAAGTATCCCAGACCAGACTTGAACTCAGGTCCTTCTGAGTCTAAGGCTGGTGCTGTATCCACTACACCACCTAGCTGCCCCTAGGAGAAGAATTCCAACCAGTGACAACACATGGAGTAGGGAAATGAAATCTCTTGTGAAAGGAACAGTGAGGAGGTCAGCATCACTGAATTGCCAAGCACAAGGAAGGAAGCAAGGTAGAATAAGACAGGAAAGATAGGAAGGGGCTGTGTTATGAAAGGTTGTAAAAGCCAAATAGCATTTTATATTTTCCCTCAGAGGTAATACAGAGTCACTGGAATTTGAGGGAAATCATGATATCTGTGCCTTAGGGAGATAATTTTGATAGTTTAATTTAGTATGGACTAGAGTGAAGAGAGTACTGAGGCTGGGAGAACAACCAGCAGACTAGCATAATAGTCCAGGTTGAGCTGATAAGGGCCTACCTCCATGGTTGCACTACCTTGAGGAGAGAAGGAAGAGTATTCTAGATATGTAATGAAAGTACAATTTACAAGACATAGCTACCAATTAAATATGGGGTTGCAATGGGAGTTAGAGTCAGGCATCAAGATCGATGGCTAGCTACTGGAAAACTTGCTTTCTGCTGGAATAGAAGAAAAAACAACACAGGCCATAAATAGAAATGATTCAGATTCTCCCTACACCTGTTGCTGGATCTAGGCATCTTGTATTATTTGCACCATGAGCTCAATCCCTTTCTGGACTCAATGGCACCTCAGGGGAAGTTTCTCTATAGTCTCACATTCCTTTTCCTCACTGTGTCTGTTGCACAATAATACACAGCAGTATCCTCAGTATTAACAGAATTCACCTGTAGATATAAGATCCTGTGCCATCATCTCTGGAGATGGTGAATCAACCTTTCACAGGGTCTGCATAGCATGTCCTACTTCCACCAGTGCTAATTCTACATACATATGAAGAATACACATGGTGAAGCCAACTCAAGTCTCCACCACTTTAAGACCTTGACTTCCCTTTTCTTATTTTGAAACTTCCACATTTCTCTTTGTGGAACAGTATCTTTGCTGGTCTGGTTTTATGATTGTATCCCTTGGCCAACTTTTTTCCTTAGCTCAACTTTGGGCAACAGAGCTGACTCTTCCTTTGTTTACAGCTGGCTAGATTGCTTTTTTGTATCAACCCAAGGGACATGGCTAATCTAGATCTTGCCCGTGCAGCCTCAGTTGCTTCATCATATAAGCAAGCACCCTAAATACTCTCCGGTTGATTAAAAGTGTTGATGTAAACTAAGGAATTTAAAAAATATGAAGCTTTATTGAAATTTGCTTTACAAACAGTAAATGAGACACTCCCAAGTTTTTCAACCTTTACTATCTGTGAATAGGACACATAAGGTGATCATCTTATGTCTGAAATGGAAAAGTCTAAAATCTGAGACCCTTATATTAGCATGTCTGAAACAGTGATTTATGGGCTCAGTACTTGAAGAGGACTATTCTGAGCTTTTCCCTTCTATAGCCATTGAACTCCATTCACAACTTAGACTTGTATTCTAAATTATCCTTAATTTAGTAAACAATCGATTGAGAAGGAATCACCTCAAATATCATCAGAATAGCAAGTGGCAGAAAATAAAAAGACATGGCTGACACCCCTCCTGCTTTGTGACAAAGATTCTATGCTATAATGGTGACCAAGAGAAGAGTTAGTGGATTTTCCCTCCATGGAATTGAATCCTTCAAAATAGTGATGATCTCTAAAAGATCTCTGGATCTAGCTCTCTAAAAGCATAAGGACTCTGAAATTACAAATCCCTCTTCTGGAAAAAAAAAAGGAAAGTGGAAGTGAGAATGAAAAAATATATCTGAGTATACAATTAAATTTGCAGTAGGTGGCAGTAGAAGAGGATATTCTGGGTAATGAGAATGGTACTTGAAATATGAAAATCAATAAGAAAATGATACAGGATCTGATGAGGTGGGATCTGAACTCCTAAAAGATAAAGATTATGTCTTTGGGATCTGAATTCAAAAAAGGAAAATTCCTGGACTTTCCCACATGTTCAAATCTCTAGTTCTTCTGAGGCTTTAATCTTACCAGCTGGCCTTTTGTTATCTTCTATGCCCCCATCTCCCAATTCTCTCTTACCCTTAACCTAGCCTAGCCCTGCATTGCCTTACCTCCCTATGCCACTTCCAACTACCCCCAGCCACTTCCCACATTTAATCCTATTTGGACTCCATTCTCCCTTGGTCACATGGTCCAGGTCCCTTGCATTCTGTTGCCTCACAGTAACCCCAGCTTAATGGCCACTCACATCTTGATCCTTCTCAGACCCCTTCCTCCAGGTAACCCAGACTACTTGTGCACTTCTAGATCCCTTCCACAGTTTTTCTATATATAGGATCCATCTGTCCTACTCAATGGACTCAGATTCTTAAGATCTGGCCCAGTTATATTAGCAATACACACGCTTAGATTACTTAAGTGTCTGTCCAATCTGGCAGATTCTTTAAATCTCACTCACCTCAATCTTCTAATATACCATGACATTGGCTAAAAGAAGCCTTGGGTTGAATTCACTTGAAAAGGACCCCAGTGTTGTGATTTTGAGGTCCCAGTTCTCCTCCTCTAAACCTCAAAAGATCCATTTAATTTTAATTTTCTCAGTATTATATGCATACAGAATTTTCACATACATAATGTGCAACACATACAAAGTTTCAGAGGCATAGTTTCTCAGTACTTAATTATTTTATTAATAGTGCTGGCATGTAATTAATAAAAGGATGGCCATTTGGCCAGTTCTCTTAAAAAAAAAACCCTCATGAACCCATTCAATGCCCATTGAAAAAAGTGTTTTCTTGAGAGTTGGAATCAACTCTGATTGGTCAACAATAAGAATAGGCATATCATACTGAGACAGGGACCTATTCTATTGAGGATATGGGGTATATGATTTTGATCGCTTGGTTTTGGTGAAAGAGAATTATTTGGATACATATCCTTATCTCATAAAAGGGAGAATCCATATTTTCCCTGACTTGTCTGAGTAAAACACAATGGGCTTCAATCCATCAATTCACTTAACTTTACCTTTTGAACAGATCTGAGTTCTCCCTCTCAGTATGAGCCCTTCAAAGGCTGCCTGAGTAACCCACAGGGAGTGATTTCTGAATGAGGAAGTAGAAGGGCAAAACCTTGGTTCTATTTAAAGGAATAGTTATTAGATGTAAGAGAAAAATAATTATTTCTCTCAAATGCACAAACAGGACTTTACATAGAGATTAAAGAGTGTCCCATTCATTACTTGTGAGGAAATGTGAAGAAATATTTATACTTTGCTCCTTTAGGTGATGTAAGAAATTTCATTAATCAACCTGGGGAGATTTTAGGAACTTGAATCACGAATGAAAATGACATTACATGAGGAACTTCTAGTTATTGACGGACCAATATAGCCAAAAAATTATTAAGGCAAATGGGTAAATGTTGATAGACTAATTTATTAAAAAGAATTTAAATTCTTTTTTAAAATCAAGGAAGATCCAGATGTTCCACTCAGGTATGCCCTCAGCATGGTAGCTTGGGTTCCTGCACTCAACAGTGAGCAGAGACTGCTTCCTCAGCTCCATAACAGGAAAGTTTAGAAAAGATTTGCAATGTAGTCATCATGATCACCACTTCAGACAGTGAATATCCAGCTCCTCTAACCTTAATGAAAAGACACAATCTCTACTTCTGGTCACTAACACTGAATTCATAATGTGTGTTCATGGAGACAGATACTCTGGTACTGATAAATATTGATGAGCTTTTTGAGAGAGAGAGAGAAAGAGAAGCCATTGGCAGCACCCGACTCAGATTCGTCTGACTGTTTCAATTCCAGAGTCTTTGTTTATTGATCTTCTGCTGCAATATATAATCAGCTGGTATGCATGGCTTCTGAACAGGGCAGCTTTGGTGGTGGGGATCAGGGTTTGATGAACATCTTTTTTAACTGTTGGGCAACAACAAATATCAGAAAGCACCTGGCATTTATTTATAACCTAAGCAGGATTATTATATACTTCTACCATCCAGCATTTAAGGCACTTGGGACAAAGGCAGAATTCATGCATCTCCTGAGATGAATCAAGTCATGGAATTATACTCTAACCTCCAAATGAAAAGTTTCCGGAATGGCATTCATGATGCCACCATGACTCACAATTCCTCATCGTATGGTGGGATATCTTCAACACAAACATTTTGGTGTTGGCAAAGATACCTTCACAGAGAAAGTCCCAGAAGCAATCTCACATGTGACCATTGGGGACCTCAGCCCTCCATCCCAACCATTTTTCTCCTTCGGTGAACACAAGGAGTGGTGGGAGCAAGGCCAGCTGATTCCATTGGAGCAAATTCCTTCGACAATATCACAGGGAAATTGGACATTTAACTCCAGTAGGAACACCACAGTTTTCTCTATGCAAACATTGACAGCACAGGACTGGTTCTAGATAATGTAGCACCTAGAAAAATGTTGCATACGGCTCATTATAGTTGCTAGTGGCTTTGACTAAAGCTCCTCATTTGTACATTTATGGTACTAAAGTTGAAAACTGGACAGAAGTCAAGAAGTAAAATGCTCATTTTCTGGTCAACTAATTGCTGAGTGACTCCTCACATAAACATTAAGAGAAAATTTAACATACTTTTTGTTTAATGTGAATTAGAAATAAATTTGGTGAGTGGGAATGAAGTCATTAAACTGTGGGCCTCAGCTCCTGAAACCTGAAGAACTGGGCTCCAACCATTTGTCTTTATAAAGAGAAATGGGAAAGCCACTAATATTTGCCTTGCAAATTTTCTGTAGCAGATAGATATTTCAGGATTGATGAGAGACTACCCTGGTGGTCTCAATTCTTCTTTTATGGAATAACAACATAATTCTGTCAAACTGAGTCACAGTTTTAATAACTGTTACCAGAAATGATGGCACCCTTTTAATCTCTCTTGAAAAAGTAGATTTTGTTAAAAACCAGTTTTCTGTAAGTACTAAAGTAGCATGTAGTTCTATGCATTTTGTGGATGAGTGAGTTTTCTAAATGTTTACTCCCAGTGGCACTATGCATAACAATAAACACTTAGCAGTGAATATAAGAAGTTAGAAACTGAATGAGTTCTTACAATTCTTGGGATACATATTCATTGTTGGTGGAATTGTGAACTAATCTAATCATTTTGGAGAGCAATCCTGAATTATGTTCGATGAGTTATTAAACTGCTTATACCCTTTGACCAAGCAACACCACTACTAGGTGTACTTCCAAAGATGATTAGGGAAAAAGGAAAATAACCTAGATGTTCTAAAATATTTATAGCAGCTACCTTTGTGGTGGCAACGAACTGGTAATTGTGTGAATGTCAGTCAATTGGGGAAATGGCTGAAGCAGTCATACTGCATGATGGCAATGGAGTACTATTGTACTATAAGAAATATTGAGCCAGTTGCTCTAAGAAAAGCATAGTATGTATTACATGAACTGATCAGTGGAACAGAGTAGACCTGCAGACTACACTATCAAATGACTGTAGTTACCTTCTATTTGACAAATGCGAAAATTTATTGTTTTGGGATAAGAATTTCATATAGGTCAAAATTATTGGGAAAGCTGAGGAGCATTCTGACACAAACTGGGCAATGTAATAAAACAAATTTGCCAAGATTGGCTGGTGGTTGTCCTTTGTACTCAAAGAGGACCAAAATGACATCACTATGTTAGAGTCAAGTTACAGTGCATCTGACTGTGGTTGATCAGACCAATACAAGCTCAGAATGCTCTACCACAAGTTGGGCACAAATAGTCCACCTGTGTACATTTTGGGTGGATTCTCTAAATTTGCACATCTTGAATTTCTTTTGAGCTTCTTCAATTTTGCTTTGCTCCTAGAGCACGGCAGCTTCTATGATGAGGACCTGCTACTGTACTGTGCCAGTGTTACATAATTAATTCCAAAATTGTTAATTTAATTTTTTTTCAATTTTCAAGCAGTTGGCATTAAGTGAGTTACCCAGGGTCACACAGCTAGGAAATGTCATGTTTGGTCTGAGGCCGGAAGAGTGTTTAGTATGGTTTTGTATACATATACATAAATACATATACATATATACACACTCATATACAAACACACACACAAACATATCTGGGTGTAATGGTAGCCATCTATAAGGTGAGATGGGAAGGGAGGGAGAAAAAAAGTGCACAGTAGGGAACAAAATAAAATTTAGAAAGAAATACAGAAAATCAGGGTAGCTTTGAAAATGATATGTAGCATTACATAATTGTTTTTAAAAAGTGAATTGTGAAATGGAAATTCATTGGTTTATATTGAATCCTCTTTTTCGTGATGCTGTATAGATGAAGTTCTTCATTTGTCTTTTTGTATTTAAGTTTAAAATGAATAAAAATTTAAAAAATTTTAAAAAAGAAATTGCAATATGCAAGCAAAAAAGAAAAGGTTGGAGAACAAGGGGTAGGATTTTGAGTATTCCTCAATTATAAACGAAATGGGAGGAATACTGAATGAAATGCACATTAACAGGATTTAGCCTTCTCGAGAATTTTTGCCATTTCTTCAGAAACTACAATAAAGGTAGAATGGTTGAAGTGGTTGAAAAATAATACCAAGGTATGTGAGATTCAGAAAAGGAGGAAAGATGGATCTTACAGTGAATGTCTACTGCATGTGCTTCTCACCTTGGAAAATCCTTTAAGAGATTTCTCACACTGAATATAATAATAACAATAATATGTATCTCCCTGGATTGGTAGGAGAAAAAGTGACAGTATTTCTAAAGCTCTTTGCAAACCTTAAAGTGTAATATGAAAGGTAATTGTTATCATTGTTATCATCATGATGCTGGATGAAGAAAAAGAAATATAGTCTCTAACTTTCTATGAGATCGGCTGAATGTGTTGGTATAGCTAAAGGGAATTATGCAAGTATTAGGTTTTTAAACAAACAACAATCAAAAGAGTGAGTTAGGCAGTCACACAGATTTACCTAGAAGACAAACAGATCCATGTCCAGAACAAGTCTGTTGAATTATGGGCATAAATTTCTTTACTCCTTTATTAAAGGGATTTCAGTCATCTTCAGGGAAAATGAAAAGCATGTTTTATGAAGAATGAGGTCATATAGATGTGAAAACATGCTGTCTGAATAGGACTGAATCAAACTTTCCATCTTTATTACCATTTAACTATATCTATCTATCTATCTATCTATCTATCTATCTATCTATCTATCTATCTATCTATCTATCTATAATGTTATTTTATGGTGTTTTGATTTCCCAAAGTATATTTTAAACCAGTTTTCAAACTTTTTAAAAAAAGTTTTGGGTTCCAAATTTCATCCTTCTTTTTCTCCTTTCCTACCCTTCCCTATCCCTGAAACAGTAAGCAATCTGATATAGATTATACATGTACATGCAGTCATGTAAAACCTTTCCATATTAGTGATTTTGAACAAGAAGACTTGAGGAAAAAAAAAGGAAAAAACAAAATGAGAAATTGGCATGCTTCAGTGTGCATTCAGTCAATATCAGTTCTTTCTCTAGAGATGGATAGCTTGCTTCATCATGAGTCCTTTGGGATTATACTAGATTGTTGTATTGCTGAGAACAGCTAAGTCAATCACTGCTTTTCCTCATGCAGTATCACTGTTATTGTAGCCACTATTCTCCTGGTTCTGCTCAATTCACTTTACATCAGTACATGTAAGTCTTTCTAGTTTATTTCTGAAATCTTCCTGCTCATCATTTTTTAGAGCACAATAATTTTCCATCACAATCATATATCACAGTTTGTTCAGCCATTCCTCAGTTGATGGGCATCCCCTTAATTTCCAGTTGTTGGCCACCACAAAAGGATACGCTTTGATCCAGCAATGCTACTGCTAGGTCTATATCCCAAAGAGAATGAAAGAGGGAAAAGGACCTATTTGTAAATTTTAACTACATTCTACATAATGTATCGAATTTTAATTTTTTTCTGAGATCATGAAGCAATGACAGAAAGATGAAAATACAAGTCATGTGCCTGTGAAGGAAAAAAAAATACAAAATTGATACAGTTCAGATTTTACTCTGTATTCAAGATTTCACAATGTGAATGGCTGATATATGAAAATACTTTGTTTTTTGGACAGGTCCTAATGGACCTCATAAACTCCTACCCTTA
Organism: Phascolarctos cinereus; assembly: GCF_003287225.1. Classification (NCBI taxonomy): domain Eukaryota; kingdom Metazoa; phylum Chordata; class Mammalia; order Diprotodontia; family Phascolarctidae; genus Phascolarctos; species Phascolarctos cinereus. The sequence goes on along the minus strand of NW_027556290.1, from coordinate 28,716 downwards.
CTTCCCCACCTTCACACCCTCTCCCCCATGGGAGAAGGAAGAGAGAGTCGAAAGGAGTAGTTAAAAATACTCTATTTCCTGAGGACATAGTGACAGCAGACTTGGGAGCTCTGAGTAAGGAGAGAGGTGCACCCATTTGGAAGCTCAGTCCAAAATATTTTACCCTTGACAATGGAGAAGACAAATTCATGCCCCTAGAAAACTGTGTCACTGCCCCACCATACACAATGAACTTCTATTAGAAACAGACAATGAAGCCTAGAGAATATCTCCTGTCCACTTCATGCCTTAATTCCTCTGGCTGGAAGAGGGATGTGAAAGAACATGATTGGCACTAGAGGTAAATAACAGGCACATCCCAATTATTTTTTAAAAATTAAATTATTTTAAACAAATACTAAAACTGAAATACACAGTAAGAAAAGACAAAGAAATATTATAAAGTTATAAATATAAAAAAAAATATGCATAAGAAGAGATTATTCAAAATATACAGCAATAAATTCCTACTTCAGGAAAACCTATATAAATATATACTATGCATTTTGTTCAGAGCTGTCCATTTTGTTTCCTTCTAAGTTTTCTTATATATATAATGTATATATATGTGTGTGTATGTATGTGTACATGCATGCATGTATGTATGTATGTATGTGCGTGTGTGTGTGTATATATATATATATATATATATATATATATATATGCAATTGTACAAATAAGTAAGGGCCCTATAATGAACCACAGGAGCTGTTGTCAGCAATCAAAGAATACACCAAATGGGAGGGCATGAAATAAATATAAGATGTGGGCCAGGCTGATCAGTAAGGACTGACTCAGTTTATGAATCTGAGGGTACAGGTTACATAGAGAAAATCTACCCTAGCTAGAAAGAGTCATCCCTGTGAGACACTCCCTGAATATCTCCTGATAAGTGACAATACCTATTTTCTAGTAATCAGAGTTCCCAGATTGGAATGTAAAACTCCAAGACTTTTCCCTGGTGCCTAAGGTTGAGAGAATGAGAGGGAATGTCTCTGGAACCTCCCTTGCAGGGAGAGATTTGAAGAGCCCTGCCTCCTAAATGATTGAGCCCTGTGGGTTAAGCCTTGGCAAAGGTCAAGCTTTGTCCTGGATCTTAAACTGAGATAGGACCCTTAAAGCCCGCCCTCTACAAACTCCTCCCTTTTCGAATTTGTAAGCAGCTTGAAGAGATGAACATCTGCTCCTAACTCTCTGATCCTTGTCTTAATTAAGGTATCAATTCAGGGAATAATGAAACATAATATGATGAATAACACTGCCCAAGAAAATGCATGAAGTAACAAGGCAGGTAAATTTTTAAATATATTGATTGCACTTAATTTGTTTAAGATCTCTACAGCCAGATTTTTTGGGTTGGCCCCTGGGGAATGACTGTCTGCAGTTTCCCAGGTAATATTAGGACAAATGAGCAGAAGGGTTATTATTATGCCAAATACCTTCTAAATGATTCTTAATCTTGTCCCATTTTACAATGTATGGAAAAGGAATTAACACATACCATAGTAAAGCGATAATCACATTTTAAAGTAGCTCTAAATTCAGTTTCTGCAAGTTCATGCCCAATGAATTCCACAGTATCTTTTAATGCATCCAGTTTTTTCTCAAAATCTAAATCAATTTCCCCTTGTTTTTGAAGTGCCAATGACACATTCTGAGCCAATCCTTCAGTATACCGTGCATCCTGCAATTGTTGTGTAAACATAGTAAATGTTACTGCAGATGCAATAAGGGATGAGATAAGAGATACCAAGGACACAATTCCCCAAATGACACATTGGACACATCTCTTTTTTCTTACAGAAATCTCTTGATTAAGATAGTACAGCAGGAGCTAAAAACCATCCCTCTTCTACTTGAGTAGGAAATATAGAATATTTAGGTCTTTCTAATATCATAGCTACATATTCCCAAGTTCCATGTGCATAATATAAGCATCTATTTACAATACCATTTTTGCATGCAATTTCAGAATACCTCAGGTGTCAGTGTGATGTTGGGTCTTCCCAAAAGAAGTGCTTGATGCATGGGTAAACAGTCAACTAGCTTTTTTCTATTATAAAGAGTAATATCAGGTTTAAAGGGAGTGGCAGCACATAAGTATATAGGATCAAATGCTGCCATTGCTAACCAAAGTTTCTCCTGATGTACAGCATTCTTATTGGCACAATCCCTGGCATAGTCCACCCTTGTCTTGCACCCTCAACACTATGATCTAATTTATTCCATATTTCAAATCTTTCCCAATTGTAATTAGCTACACCCCTATACTGTGTATGACATTTTACCCCAGGTGGAAATCTATGTCATACTGATAATACAGATATATTAAACAATCTGGCCAGGGAGAAAAATGAGCTGGCCCTTTCACAGATCCAATAGTTTCTATATCAAACATAGATATATTCCCTGAGGAACTAATTGAACAGAATGAGTAACAGTTTCTAATTTAACACAGTAATCTATACATCAATCCCAAAACATATTGGGAATGGGCCAGTTTTGCCTTTAAAATCGTATCCTAAAACATCATACATTTCTAAATTTTTAACTCTCCAATCCCTTTGTCCAAAAATTTCTGCAGGCATAATGTCAATAACTGGGTCATTCCATGTGAGTGGTTTTGGCCATGGGGGGTCATTAATGTATGAACAAAGCTGCAAAGTTCTTTCTTCAATAGTCATTGTTTATAACAGCATTATCAGTTGCAGCAGCCGTCCTGCCGACTTTGCCCATCACCTTGGGTGCTGCTTTCTTGTTCTTTTGTCCTTTTTTTCAAATTTGAAGTTTCTGGAACCTCCGGTCATCTCTGATACAGATTCTGATGTTAATTTCAGGGATCCATATTGGTCCTTCTGCACCATCTGGAAGAAGCATACCCTCGTCCCCAAGTGAACAATTTATCTGGCCCAAACCAATGATTGGTGTTTGGGTCCTTCCACTTGACTCTTTTTTGAGTCTTTTATTTTTACTATATGTAATCTCAAGTATTTTTCAGCTGGGGTACAGCCTCCTCTATCAGGAGTAAGAAAATTTAAAGCATATATTGCTTGAGCCAATTGATTTCGTGGTCTACCCCTGGCTTCTCCCCCTTTTTGCTTTTGAAGAAATGTTTTAAGAGATCTATTTTTCCTTTCCACAATTGCTTGACTAGTAGGATTATAAGGAATACCGGTAATGTGGTGTATATGAAACGTAAGACAGAACGTAGGAAATGCATGAGAAACATAAGCAGGGCCATTATCAGTTTTTAAAACTGAAGGCACACCAGAAATGGAAAAGCAATGAAGCATATGATCTATAACATTTTGTACTGCTTCTCCTGCTTGTTCAGTAGCCATAGTGAAGGAAGAGAAAGTATAAACTGTTACATGAATAAATTGTAACTTTGCAAAACTGCTGTAATGAGTAACATCCATTTGCCAAATTTCTCCTGAATGTAATCCACATGGATAAACAGCCAATTTATATGGTGTAGGGGTGGAAGGAAGACATTTGCAACAGGATTTTATTATCTGACCAGCCTGCTCTCTAGTAATCCCAAATTGTGTCCTTAACATGGAGATAGACTGATGAAATTTATTATGTGATTACTTAGCTTCCTCAACGGACAACATTAACAAGGTTTGTCTAGTAAGGTCATCAGCTATCTGATTCCTGCTTGTGACAGGTCCTGGAAGCTCCGTATGTGAAGGACCATGTGTACAATATACTGGGGAAGTTCATTGCAGAATAGTTTTTTGTAACATCACAAAAAGTTGCAATATATTATAATTAGATGACACTTTAATTTGAGCAGTTTCTATATTATTAACCATTCCTACTGCATATTTACTGTCTGAAAATATATTAAGACGACCAGAATATCTTTGTAGTAATAACATTATAGCATAAATTTCATTTTGTTGGGTAGAATCTAATGGTGTGTGTGCTACATATCTCTCATGAGGGGGAATAAAATATGTTGACATGTGATTAGGGGTAAGTGTCAGTAAAGGCACAGAGCGCTCCCACTATGGGATTCTTTTGTACTATCATATTAATAATCCACTGATGTTTCCTAGCAAGTTGTAAAATTGGGTATTGATATGTATTGTCTATTTCCCCTTGAAAAATAGTAAGAAGCACCTGCCAAGAATGGTCTTGACTGAGCAATTCTTCTATTTGTTTTTTGTCATAAGGCTGATGTATAATATTAGGGGCATTTCCAACTAATTTTAATACTCTTTTGCAGGCTTTCTTAGCCAAATCTGCTACCATAGAAGGATATGTTTGAAGGGTATATTTTGGCTGCTAAGGCCGAAAAACCCACTCCAGTAACTTCTCTTTCTGATGTATACATGAAAAGGTATATCTGGGGTATCTAATATTGTAACTTCTAAAGGCATACCAGATTCTATGTGATAAACCATTGCAGTTTCTATTGATTTCCATATTTTTTCTAATTGCTGTTTTGCTTTGGTGGTAAGTGTTCTAGGAGATGTAGGGTCAGGATCACCTCTAAGAATATCATATAGTTTCTGTAATTCATGAGTTCCTATTTTTAAATAAGATCTGATCCAATTAATGTCTCCTAGGAGTTTTTGAAAATCATTTAATGTTTTTAGTTTATCTTGTCTAATACATATCTTCTGAGGCTGAATTTCTTTCATTCCTACTATTTGTCCTAAGTATGAATAAGGAGGTGCTTTTTGAATCTTTTCAGGTGTTATCTCTAAACCGTGCTCTGTAAGAGCTTTAAATCCCCATAATACTGGCTAATTGTTCTTTTTGTGGTTCTGCTATATATTGCTGACACATGGTGGGGCTATTTTTCATCCCTTGAGGAAGCACCTTCCACTGATATCTTTGGTGAGGCTGCTTTAGGTTTTCTGATGGTAATGAGAATGCAAAATATTTACAATCTTCTGCTCTAAGGGGTATAGTATAAAAACAATCCTTTAAGTCAATTACCCACAAAGCCCAGTCTGCCAGGATTGCAATTCGAGAAGGCGGCCCTGGCTGCCATAGTTATCATGTGGGCATTGATTTATCTGAGATCCATTAACATTCTCCATTTACCTGATGTTTTCTTAACAGCAAATATAGAAGAATTCTATGGACTTCTGGAAAATTCTATGCAACCTGCTGCCAATTGTCTGGTTCTTATATCTTGAAGAGCCCTGATTTTTTCCAAATTAAGGAGCCACTGGTCCACCCATATGGGGGGCCCTTCTTTCCAAGTTATTTTAGGAACCTGTACTGTTCTTTTCTCTTTGGATGTGACCCCTACTAAAAATTTTTGCTACTTATAATAACCTTCATGTGTTTCAATAAATCTCTTCCCCAGAGGCAGCATGGAAGGTGTGGCAATACATATGGTCTAACTTTTCCTTGCTGCCCCTCCACTTTCCAAGAGAGCCATGCCATGTTTTGTGCAGGAGTGTCTATTTCTCCTATTCCCTGTAACATCACATTTCCTTGATCTAGTGGACATTCTCTAGGCCAGGCCCATAAAGTGATAAGTGACTTAACAGCTCTTGCATCTATTAACCCTTCAAATCCCTTTCCCTGTACCTCCATTTTTAGAGTTGGTCTGGCATCTGTGATAGTTCTATACCAAAACAGTCCTGTACCACCAAATCCTACTGTCCCCCTTATTTTTTCTGTCATCTTTCCCAGTTTTTTATAGTCCATTACAATCATTTGTGCTATTCTTTCCATTTTTTGAATGAAAAAATGACAACAAGGAAAAGCATATACCATAACCTCAATTTCTCCAGTGTAATCAGAATCCACCACTCCAGGGATGACCATGAGTCCCCTAAGTGTCTGGGAACTATGACCTAATATTAAACCCACCATCCCTGGGGGTAATGGACCATTTACTCCAGTGGGAATGCATATAACTTCACCCTTGATGTCTTTATCAAGACTGGACCTTAAATCTAATCCAGCACTACCTGGGGTGGCATGAATGAGGCCTAGTATTGTGAGTTTTGTGGGTGTGGAGCAGGGACTGGTTGAATCAGTGAAAGTGCTGCTCCAATTGTCTTCCTGGAAGTTCTGGGGGTTTAAAGTCTGCCCATTAACATCTGAAGTAGATCTCCATTGTGATGCCCAATGATTTCCCCTTTGACACCTAGGACAAGGAGTACTGGGGGGCTGTTATAGTGACTTCCTAAGATCCCTGCAATCCTTTTTCATATGGCTGGGCTTTCTGCAATTAAAGCATTTTATCTTTCCTTGGTCCTGTGACTTTCATAATTCAGTTTCTCCACAGAAAAGATTTAAAAAAGGTATATGATCTATTCCTATTAAGGCAATGAGTGAGTATAACTGAAACTATGGGTAAATAATTTAGGTGAAATGTAATCCTAGGGAAAAGGAGAGAAAAAGTTGACTTAGGAAGCAGTAGAGTGCCAAAGATCAGTAAAAGAGACCCTGAGAAGGAAATGATTCATAAAAGACCGTTCAATCTATTAGTCATTGGAAATGGAAGATGTTTGAGAAGGTTTGACAATTAGAAATGGGCCTAAGGTGGGATAGAAATTTATTATGAGTGCAGAAAAGCCTACTACATGTGATCCAACACTTTAGAGTTATTGAAGTGATGTGGGGTGGTTGACACTGAGTCAAAACCATCAGTTCTGAAAGTTTCAGTGTCAACAACATTCCCTAGTGCTTTGGAACTAGCTCTAAGAGAACTGTCAGAAGTTCAGGAAAGGAACTTCTCCCTGGGAGGAAGAAGGTGTTCTTCCTCTTTTTGAATAGAGCAAGACATGCAAATTGGTTCCCTCCCTACTGGGATGAAAGCAGCCCCAAATCTGTACCTGTAACTCCTCTGGGAGACAAGCTCAAGCTCTTTGCGTCCTTCCCTGCAGAGGACTTATCTGGAAACGCACCATGAAATTTAGGCTGAACTGGATTTTCCTTATGACTATTTTCCAAGGTAGCTTTATGGAAAGGAAGGGACAATATGAAGTGGTGACTTCATTTGATGATTGACTTTAATTCAATGTCTCTGTGTTGCAGATGTCCAGTGTGATGTGGAGCTTTTGGAGTCTGGGGGAGATGTGATACAGCCTGGGGGATCTCTTAGTCTCTCCTGCAAAGGTTCTGGATTTACTTTCAGTGGCTACAGGATGAGCTGGGTCCACCAGGCTCCGGGGGAAGGGACTGGAATGGGTTGCATACATTAGTACTAGTAGTAGTACATACTGTGCAGACTCTGTGAAAGGCCGATTCACCATCTCCAGAGATAATGGCAACAGCATGTCATATCTACAAATGACTTCCGTAGAGACTGAGAACACAGCTGTGTATTACTGTGCAAGAGACACAGTGAGGAAAAGCAATGTGAGACCAGATAAAACCTTCCCCTGCCTGGAGGTGAGGTTACAGTGAGGCAAGAAGTGGACTGAGCTCATGATGCACAGAGTAAAAGATACCTAGATCCAGCAACAGGTGTAGAGTGAATTTTTATTTATGGCTTGTGTGTTTTTTCTTCTATCCCAGGAGAAAGGAACTTTTCCAGTACCTAGCCATCATTCTTAGTGACTCACTCTCAGTCCCACCTCTACCCTCAAATCATTTGGTATTTAGGTACTGTCCATTCTACTTTTATTACAAATCTAGTATACTCTCCTTTCTCTCCTCAAGGTACTTCAACCACCTTGAGGTAGGCCTTTACCAATTCACCCCTGGACTCTTGTGCTAGCCTGATGTTTGTTCTCCCAGCCTTAGTACTCTCTTCACTCCAGTCCACACTGAACTGGAGCTATTAATATCACCTTCCTAAAACATAGATCTGACCATGTTCCCCAAATTCTGGTGACTCCAGGATAAAATATAAGTTCTGATTTGGCTTTTCAATCCTTTTGTAGCCTGGCTCCTTCCTGTCTTATTCTACCTTAGTCCTTTGCACATACTCATCAATCCAATGGCACTGATCTCCTTGCTGTTCCTTTCATAACAGATTCCATCTTTCTGCTGTGTATTTTTACTGGCTGGAATTTTTCTGCTCCTCATCCCTGCCTTCTGGCCTCCTTGACCTCCTTAAATCTTACCTAAAATACTCCCCACCTTCTACTTTCCCTGTCCTCTCTAATTCCAGTATCTTTAAGCTGCATACACACAAACTCACTCACTCACACACACACACACACACACACACACACAGGGGGATAGATTGATGGTGCAGTATTATTTTCATGTCTCTCTGAATGAGACTGACTTCCTTAAAAACAGGACAATTTTTTGCCTGTCTTAATATCCCTAGTACTTAGCACTGTGCTTGGCACGTAATTTACTATGCTCAATAGAAAAATTCTTGTTGCTGATTTGACCTTCTGTTTCGTTTTCAATGAGGCTCTCCGATATTGCTGAGATTTGTTGTATTTGTATTTTCCATGTTATATACAGAATGAGTAAATGCTCTGACATTTTGACATATTGACATGAGGTATTAGAAATTATTGAGTATTATTTGAATTAAATTCAACAAAAAGTAAATTATGGCACCTTTCTCTAAGCAAGATAACATTCTATTATCAAGGTTGGTAACCTGAGAACAAGATGGGTCAATAACTACCTCAGTCCCCAGCCAAAGATCACAAGCAAAAAACCAGCTCCCCTTGTATAGACTTTGGCAAATACAGAACAAAGAACAGAACAGGATAGGTGACATCAGGGGCTTGAGGTCAACATGATTTTTTACATAGCTGAAGTGTGGGGAACAACACGATTCTCCCTTGGTCACATGGTCCAGGTCCCTGGCATTTTGCTACCTCACAGTATCCCCAGCTTACTGGCCACTCCCATGAAATCCTCCTTAGACTCCTCCTCCAGTCACCCCAGACTACTTGGCCACTCCTAAATCCTACCCAAAGTCTTTCTCTATAAAAGTTCTGTCTTTCCTCCTTAAGGGACTCAGATTCTTAACATTTGGCCCAGTTGCATTAGCAATACACATGCTTAGATTCCTCCAGAGTGTGTCCAATCTGGGACATTCTTTAAATCTCACCCAACGCAATGTTCTAATAAACCTTGTCTTTGGCTGAAAGAAGGCTTCTTTTGAATTCATTTCTGCAGGACCTGGGTGCTGTGATTTTTGGGGTCCCAGCTCTCCTACACCTCTAAAGCTCAACAGATCCATTTTAATTTTAATTTTCTCAGTATTATATGCATGCGGAAATCTCACATACATTATGTGTGACATATAAAAAGTTTGAGAGGCATAGCTCCTCAATAATTAATCATTTTATTAATAATGCTAGCATGTTATTGATAAAAGGATGGCCATTTGGCCATATCTCTTTGAAAAAAAAACCCTCATGAACCCATTCAACATGGAAAAATGTGTGTTCTTGAGAGCTGAAATCAACTCTGATTGGTCAACAAGAAGAGAATGAATATTATACTGAGACATGGACCTATGCTACTGAGGGTGTGGGGTATATGATTCCAATCACTTGGTTTTGGTCAAAGAGAATTATTTGGATCCATGTCCTCATCTGACAAAAGGGAGAATCCACATTTTACCAGACTTGTGTGAGTAAATCACAATGGGCTTCAATCCATTAATTCACCAAACTTTACCTTTTGAACAGACCTGAGCTCTTCCTCTCAGTATCAGCCCTTCAAGGGCTGCCTGAGTAACCCACAGGGAGTGACTTCTGGATGAGGAAGAAGAAGGGCAAAACCTTGGCCTTATTTAAAGAAACAGTTATTAAATGTAAGAGAGAAATAATTATTTCTCTCAAATGCATAAACATGACTTTACATAGAGACTAATGAGTGTCCCATTCCTATTTTGTAAGGAAATGTAAAGAAATGTTTATACTTTTCTCCTTTATTTGATGTGAGAAATTTCGTTAATCCAATTGAAGAGATTTTAGGACCTTGAATCATGAATGAAAATGACATTGCATGAGGAACTTCTAGTGATTGACTGACCAATATAGCCAAAAAACTATTAAGGCAAGTGGATAAACCTTGCTGGAATAACTTATTAAAAAGGATTTAAATTATTTTTTAAAAGAAAGGAAGATCTAGATGTTCCACTCAGGTGCCCTCTCATCACAGTGCCTTGGGTTCCTCTAGTCAACATTGAGCAGTGACTGCCTTCTCAGCTCCATAACATGAAAGTTGAGAAAAGATTTTCAATGTAGTTATCATGATCATCATCTCAGACAGTGACTATCCAGCTCCTCTAACCTTAATGAAAAGACACAATCTCTACTTCTTGTCACTAATACACAATTCATAATGTGTGTTCATGGAGGCAGATACTCTGGTACTGGCAAATGTTGACAAGCTTTTTGAGAGAGAGAGAGAGAGAGAGAGAAGGTATTGGTATCACCAAACTCAGATTGGTCTGACTGTTTCAATTCCACTCTTTGTTTATTGATCTTCTGCTGAGATATACAGTCAGCTGTTATGCATGGCTTCTAAACAGGGCAGCTTTGGTTTTGGGGATCAGAGTTTGAGGAACATCTTCTTTAACTGTTGGGCAACAACAAATATCAGAAAGCACCTGGCATTTATTTATAACCTAAGCAGCATTATTATATATTTCTACCATCCAGCATTTAAGGCACTTGGGGCAAGGCAGAATTCATGCATCTCCTGAGATGAATCAAGTCATGGAATTATACTCTAACCCCCAAATGAAAAGTTGCATGAATGACATTTATGAACCCACTATGACTCACAATTCCTCACTGTTTGGTGGGATATCTTCAACACCAACATTTTGCCTTTCTCTAGCAGTTTGGTGTTGGCAAAGATACCCTCACAGAGAAAGTCCTAGATGCAATCTCACATATTACCACAGGGGACTTCAGCCCTCCATTCCAACCATTTTTATCCTTGGGTGAACATAAGTAGTGGTGGAAGCAAGGCCAGCTGATTCCATAGGAGCAAATTTCTTCAACAATATGAAGGAGAAACTGGACATTCAATTCCAGTAGGAACACCACAGTTTTCTTTATGCCAACACTGACAGCACAGGCAGGCTCTAGATAATGTAGCATCTAGAAAAGTGTTGCATATGGTTCATTATAGTTGTTAGTGGCTGTGACTAAAGCTCCTCATTTGTACATTTATAGTACTAAAGTTGGAAACTGGACAGAAGTCAAGAAGTAAAAAGCTCATTTTCTGGTCAACTAATTGGCTCCTCACATTCAGAGAATATTGAAGAAACTCTTTATTTAATGTGAATTACAAATAAATTTGGTGAGTGGGAATGAAGTCATTAAACTATGGGCCTCAGTTTCTGAAACCTGAAGAACTGGGCTCCAATCATTTCTCTTTATAAAGATAAATGGGAAAGCCACTAATATTTGCCTTGAAAAATTTCTGTCGCATATAGATATTTCAGGATTGATCAGAGACTGTCCTAGTGGTCCCAGTTCTTCTTTTATGGAATAGCAATGTAATACTGTCAAATTGAGTCACAACTTTAATAACTGTTACCAGAAATGATGGTACCCTTTTAACCTCTCTTTAAATGTTTTTTTTAAAAAACCAGTTTTCTGTATGTTGTAAGGTAGCATGCAGTTCTATGCATTTTGGGGATGAGTGAGTTTTTTGAATGTTTACTTCCGGTGGCACTATGCATAAGAGTAAAGACTTAGCAGTGAAAATAGGAAGTTAGAAACGGAATGTATTCTTACAGTTCTTGGGACACATATTCATTATTGGTGGAATTGTGATCATTTTGGAGAGCTAACTTGAGTTATGCTCACCGAGTTATTAAACTGCCTATACCCTTTCACCCCACAATACCACTACTAGGTCTATTTCCAAAGATGATTTGGGAAAAAGGAAAATAACTTAGATGTTCTAAAATATTTATAGCAGCTATCTTTGTGGTGGCAAAGAACTGGTAATTGTGGAAATGTCAGTCAATTGGGGAAATGGATGAACCAGTTGTGCTGTGTGATTGTGACGGAAAGCTATTGTACTATAAGAAACATTGAGCAGGATGCTCTCACATATGCATAGAAAGAATTACATGAACTGATCAGTGGAACAGTGTAGACATGCAGCAAATGACAATAGTAAACCTGTAGTTGATAAATGTGAAAATTTAAGCTTTTGGGATAAGAATTTCTTATTGGTCAAAATTGTTGGGGAAGGTGAAGAGCAGTGTGACACAAACTGGGCCAATGTAATAAGACCAATGTCATACCATTTACCAAGATTGGTTAGTGGTTGTCCTTTGTTTTCAAAGAGGACCAAAATGACATCACTATGTTAGAGTCAAGTTACAGTGCATCTGACTGTGGTTGATCAGACCAATACAAGCTCAGAATGCTCTACCACAAGTTGGGCACAAATAGTCCACCTGTGAACATTTGGGGTGGATTCTCTAAATTTGCACATCTTGCATTTCTTTTGAGCTTCTTCAATTTTGCTTTGACCCTAGGGCACAGCACCTTCTCTGATGAGAACATGCCACTGTCCTGTGCCAGTGTCACATAATCAATTCCAACATTCTCAATTTTTTTATTGTTTTCAGACAGTTTGGATTAAGTGAGTTGCCCAGGGTCACACAGCTAGTAAATGTCATGTTTGGTCTGAGGCCGAATTTGAACTCAGGTGCTCCTGACTCCAGGGCTGGTGCTCTATCCCCTGTGCCACCTAGCTGCTCCATTTCTAAAATTCATAAGAGATCTTCATCATTTTTTCTGACCCTGATATGAGCACTTGCTCTGTGTGAGCTCCCCATAAGACAGTCTTTTTGGAAAGCACACGTTTGGCATTTGAATGATGTGGCCAGTCCACTGAAGCTGTGCTCTCTGCAGTAGAGTTTGAATGCTTGGCAGTTCAGCTCAAAAAACACCTGAGTGTGTGGTATCTTATGTTACCAGGTGATCTTCAGAATCTTCTTAAGACAGTACAAATGGAAGCAGTTTATTTTTTCTGGCATGGTGCTGGTGTATTGTGTAAGTTTCACAGGCATACAACAATGGGGTTAGCCCAGCAGCTCTCTAGTCCTTGTGTTTGGCAGTAAGTCTTATATCTCTTGTCTTACACTCTTTCCTTTGAAGGCTCCCAAGTACTGAACTAGCTCTGGCAATGCATACATCAACCTCATTATCAATGTGTACATCCCTGGAAAGTATTCTGCCAAGGTAAGTGAACTTATCCACCTCCTGCAAAACTCCATTTGCTGTGACCAGTGGTTCCATGTATGGATGGCATGGTGGTGGTTGCTGGAACATCTGAGCATTGTTGGTGTTGTTAGACCAAAATGAGCACAAACAACAGAGAACAGATCCATTCTTTGCTGTACCTCAGCTTTAGAGGCCGCATTGAGTTCACAGTCATCTGCAAACAGAAAATCATGCATTGACACTTCCTCTACTTTGGTCTTGGCTTGTAAGCTTTTCAAGTTGAACAATTTACCATCAGTGCTGGAGCTGATTTTGATGCTTATATGTCCTCATTGAAGGTGTTTGACAACATGGCTGAAAAAATCATGCTAAAAAGCATGGGAGCAAGCACACAGCTTTTTTCCACTCCATTGGTGAATAGGAGAGCAGAAGACCATGGTCCATTATCTAGAACTTGGCAGGCATACTCTCATGAAATTGATATACTTATGATGATCTTCCCTTGGGATCTAAACTTTGACATAAGATAAGTTCAAAATGTATGCAGGACCTAGATAGATAGGTTGAAATTATCAAAATTAGAAGAATATGGCCCATTTTACCTATTAGACTTATGGGGTGGAAGGCACCTTATGAATAAAGAAGAAATACAGGGCATTGTGTGGCATAAAATGAATATCAATTACATCAAATCAAAAAGGTTTTGTACAAATAAAACCAATGTGGCCAAGATCAGAAGGAAAACAGAAAATTGGGGGAAAAATTTTAAAGATGCTTTCTCAGATAAATGTTTCATATATGCTAAGTAAATCCTTTGTCTAATTTGTAAGAATATAAGTCATCTCCCAATATATAAATTGTGAAAGGATATGAACAGGCAGTTTTTCAATGAAGAAATCAAAACTATAGTCATACGAAAAATGCTCTAAATCATCATTAAACCAACTTTAAGATATTACCTTAAACCTATCAGATAAGATAAAATGTTGGAGGGGATATGGAATAATTGGAACACATTCACTGTTGGTGGAACTGTGAACTGATCCAACCATTTTATCGAGTCACCTGGAATTATGTCCAAAGAGTTAGAAAACTGTTTATAATCTCTGTCCCTGGAATACTACTATTAAATCTGTTTCCAAGCTAATTTAAGGAAAAAGGAAAAAGAATCATGTGTTCTAAAATAATTCATAGCAGCTCTCAAAGGACTGGAAATTCAGTGGATCGCTCATCAATTGGGGAATGGCCAAACAAGTTGTGATATTTGATTATGACAGAATACTACTGTGTCATAAGAAATGATAAGTGGATAGATTGTAGATAAAACATTGAAAGGCTGAAATAATGAAGAGTGAAATAAGCAGAACCAGAAGAACATTGTACGCAGCAACAGCAAAACAACTATGAATGACTGTCTTTTGGAGTATTATAAATACGCAAATGAACTACAAAGGACATATGAAGGAATATACTATCCATACCCATAGAAAGAACTGATAAGTAGAAGAATGTTTAGTATGGTTTTACATACATACAAATACATAAATACATATACATATATACACACACATGTACAAACAGACACACAAACATATTTGTGTGTAATCGCAGCCATCTGCGAGATGGGAAGGGAGGGAGAAAAAAAGTGCACAGCAGAGAACAAAATAAAATCTAGAAAGAAATACAGAAAACCAGGGTAGCTTTGAAAATGATATGTAGTATTACAGAGTTTTTTAAAAAAGTAAACAATAAAATGGAAATTAATTGTGTATACTGAATCCTCTTTTTCGTTGTGCTGTGTAAAAGCTCTTGTTTTGGTTTTTTGTATTTAAGTTTAAAATGAATAAAAATTTTAAAAAATTAAAAATTAAATTGGAAAAGCACACAAAAAAGAAAAGGTTGAAGAACAGGGGGTAGGGTTTTGATTATTATCGAGTTATAGAAGAAATTGTAGGGGTACTGAGTCAAATGCACATTAACAGAATTTAGCCTTCTCGAGAATTTTTGCCTTTTCTTCAGAAAGTACACTAAAAGTAAAATGGTTGAAATGGTTAAAAAACGGTGCCGAGGGATTTAGAGATTCCGAAAAGTAGGAAATATTGCTCTTGCAGTGAATGTGTATTGTATGTGTTTCTCACCCTGGAAAATCCTTTAAGAAATTTTGCACACTGAATAGACTCTCCCAGGGTTGTGAGGATAAAAAGTGATAGTATTTCTAAAGCTCTTTGCAAACCTTAAAGAGCAATATGAAAGGTAATTATTATTATTGTTATCATCATGATGATGTATGAAGACGATATGTAGTCTCTCTTTCCATGAGATCAGCTGAGTGTGTTGATCTTCCTAAAGAGAGTTATGCAGGCATTAGGTTTTCAAAGAAACAACAATCAAAAGAGTGAGCTAGGCAGCCCTTGTGACTTAGAAGGCAAAGAGATCCATGTCCAGAAGAAGTCTGATCAATTATTGACATAAATTTCTTTACTCCTTTATTAAAGGGATTTCAATCATCTTCAGGGAAACTGAAAAGCGTGGTTTTTTTTTGTTTGTTTTGTTTTCGTTTTTTTTTTTTTGTCTAGGCAATGGGGTTAAGTGACTTGCCCAGGGTCACACAGTTAGTTAAGTGTTATGTATCTGAGCCCAGATTTGAACTCAGGTCCTTCTGAATTCAAGGCCATTGCTCTGTCCACTACACCACGTAGCTGCTGCATGAAAACCATGTTTTAAGGAGAATGAGGTCACATAGACCTGAAAGCATACTGTCTGAATAGGACTGACAGAAATTTTCCACCTTTATAACAACTTAACTATATTCTATTTATTATTGTTGTGTTTTATTTTTCCCAAATTATATGTTAAAACAATTTTCAAAGTTTTTAAAAAAAGTTTTGAGTTGCAAATTTTATCCTTCCTATCCTCCTTTCCTACCCTTCCCCATCCTTGAAACAGTAAGCAATCCAATGTACATTATACATGTGTGTGCAATCATGTAAAACATTTCCATGTTAGTGATTTTCTACAAGAAGACTTGAATAAAAAAAAGTGAAAGAAAGAAAGTGAAAAATTGTCATGCTTCAGTCTGCATTCAGTCAATATCAGTTCTTTCTCTGGAGATGGACAGAATGCTTCATCATGAGTCCTTTGGGATTGTACTAGATTGTTCTATTGCTGAGAGCAGCCAAGTCAGTGACAGCACTTCCTCATACAATTTTGCTGTTAATGTATCCACTGTTCTCCTGGTTCTGCTCAATTCACTTTACATCAGTTCATGCAAGTCTTTCTAGGTTTTTCTGAAATCATCCTGCTCATCATTTTTTAGAGCACAAGAATTTTCCATCACAATCATATATCACAGTTTGTCCTGCCATTCCTCAATTGATGGGCAACCCCTCAATTTTCAGTTCTTTGCCACCACACAAGGATACCCTTTCATCCAGCAACACTACTGCTAGGTCTATATCCCAAAGAGAATAAAAAAGGGAAAAGGATTCGTTAGTAAAATTTAACTACATTCTACATAATCCATTGAATTTTAATTTCTTTCTAAAATAATGAAGCAGTGACAGTAAAATGAAAATACAAGTCCTGTGCCAGTGAAGGAAGAAAAAAAACATACAAAATTGACACAGTTCAGATTCTACGCACTATATAAGATTTCATAATCCCAATGCCTGATACAAAACTAATTTATTTTTTGGAAAGGTCCTAATGGACCTCATAAACCCCTACCCTTACTTTACCACCCTCACCCCCTCTCCCCTATGGAATAACAGTACTGACCTACCTCATTCCCTGCTCAGTAGAGAAGAAAGAGAAAGTTGAAAAGAGCAGGGAAAAATACTTTATCTCTTGAGGACTTAGTGACAGCAGACTTGGGAGCTCTGAGTAAGGAGAGAGGTGCCTTCATTTTGAAGCTCAGTCCAAAATGCTCTACCCCTGACAATGGAGAAGACAAACTCATGCCTCTAGAGAACTGTGTCACTGCCCCAGCATACACAAGGAGCTTCTGTTAGAAACAGACAATGAAGCCTACAGAACATCTCCTGTCTCTTTCATGCCTTAATTCCTCCAGCTGGAAGAGGGATATGAGAGAACATGATTAGCACTAGAGGTAAATAACAGGCAGATCCCAAGTATTTTTTAAAACTTAAATTACTTTGAACAAATACCAAAACACAGAAGAAAAGAAAGAGGAACAGTATAAAGTTAAATGTCAAAAATATAATAAAAGAAGAAAAGAAAAAATAAATGCATTCCCATTTGCACAGCAAAACATGAGATGATTCAAAATATACAGCAATAAATTTCCACTTCAAGAAAGCCTATATACTATGCATTTTGTTTAGAACTATCCATATTTGCTTCCTTCTAAGTTTTCTTATACATATATATTTAATAATATGTATGTATGTATAAGTATATATGTACATGTGTATGTGTATGTGCATATATAAATATAAATATGTGTATTCCAATTCTAAAAATAAGAAAGGGCACTAGAATGAAGCATGGGAGCCAAAGGACAGGGGCAGAGATACTGAGAAAAAAGTAACCCATGAGGAAATTCAGTTCAAAATCAGTCAGAAATAGAAGGAGATTGACTCAGAAAATATCAGAAACAGAAATGCTTTATAAGCATTCTCTTAGTATGAAAACAGTTGGAATGATGGGTAATTTCAATGAGGCCGGAGCTGGTCTCTAATATGTGCGTGGCAGGCATCAAACAAAGCAGGATAGAGACAGGAGAGTCAGGAAGCAGACAGAAGTTTAATTTCAAAGTGATGGAAAATGGCTTGCAATCATGGACACATATACCGGAGCTCCATCCCTAGTGTAGGACTTGAAGCATTGTGGGGAGATCTCAGTATTTATACTAATGGCTAAGTAGTGACCTCTGACATTGACAAGGGTAAAATTAATAATGTGACAAATTTGATTCAAAGCAGGGCTTCATGACTGCAACATGGGTACTAATGGTGCTTGTCCATACTCAGAGTTCACCTAATGCTGGTGTGTAACAATTCTGGGATTTTGCTGTGGCTGAGATCATGCTGAGGGTGAGCACAAAGGATTGTTTTCAAAGGAAGCTCAGGGCACAGCCTGCTTGCTGGGCCTTAGCTCTGGAAAACAAGGTGTCTCCTTGTATCTTGTCAGGAAGGACAGACACTGTCTTTCTCAACATCAATATTGAATGTTATTTTTTTCTTTTTTTAATTATTAAGTCCTTTTGAATGATCAACAATCACTTCCACAAGCTTTTGAGTTTTAAATTTTTCTCCCCTTCCCTCCCCACCTTCTCCCCAAGACAGCGAGCAAACTGATATAAGCTAATATTTTATATTCTTAGTGTCATAATATGTTCTCCAGGGCTTTAGAGCCAGTTCTGGAGGATCTTTCTTTTGCATTTCAGGGAGAGGACTAACCCAAAGGAGATGGCAGCTGTTTTTTCTCTTGTTGAAGAAGGTAAAACATGCAGATTTCTTTCTCCCTTGGTATGAAAACCAGCCCAGAATCTTTAGCTGCAGGAGAGGGGCTTCAGTCTTGTGTGGCTTCTTCTTTATCCTGAAGACTGACCTTGTGGAGATTCCACACTGGAATTTCGGCTGATTGGATTTTTTTTTCGATGATGCAACCGGGGTTAAGTGAGTTGCCCAGGGTCACACAGCTAGTTAAATGTCAAGTGTGTGAGGCTGGATTTGAACTCAGATCCGGATATCCCAGTGTCTGTGCTTTGTCAATTACACCACCTAGTTGCCTCCTGAATTGGATTAAAAAAAATTACTTTCTTTTTAATTCATAGAACAAAACAAACATTTTATAACACAGTACCATAAAAAAGATGATTGGACATGAAACTGCAAAACTACCATGTACAACTTGCCATTCCCTCCAAATATACAACAATATATCACGTAAATTTTTCTCCTGCCCCACCTCCCCACCCCTAGATGTGGATGGCAACCATTACATCAAAATATGTTTATGTATATATATGTACACTTATTCTATTTATACACTTCTATTTATCAGTTCCTTCCTGGACAGTTAGCCTGTTCCTTCCTATGTCCTTTATTTTAATTTGTGTATTCATAATACTCAAAATTACTTCGTTGCTCAAAATTGTTCTTAAAACAATATTGCTTTTACTGTGTAGAAACTCTTGGTCCTGCTCACTTTGCTCTTTGTCATTTTATGCAAATCTTTCCTTGCCTTCCTGAATTGGCATTTTATTCTGATCATTTTCCAAGGTAGAATTTTGCACATGGAGAGACACTGTTGTTTTGGTGTGACATGACTGTTGTCTTTAAATGCAATCTCTCTGTCTTTGTAGGTATTCAGTGTAATTTTCAGCTGGTGGAGCTTGGCAGAGGTGTGAGACTTCCTGGGTCTCTTGCTCCTCTCCTGTAAAGGTGCAAAGATTCCTCTAGAGAATCACCCTCAATGACTACTGAATGCGCTGGGTCTGCCACGCTTTTGGGAAGGGGTTAGGTAGGTCTCCGTTATTAATAGTGATGGCAGTGAGAAATACTATGCAGTTACCATGATGTGTTGTTTGATCCCCAAGTATTTCACTCTTGAACGTTTGATTTCAGGAAAAAAATTCCCACTTAGGCCTTACTTAAAAGTGCATGCCCTTTTGTTTTAATTTTAAGATCATCATTTCTGTGGCTGAGATGAGAGGTATGGTTTCATCTTCAATCCTCTGGATTCATGTTGTATATATTGTATTGAACTAATTCTAAATTCTTTTCAAAATTATTTTTCTCTGTAGTGATGCTGTCATCGTATAAATTGTTCACCTAGTGCTACTCCTCTCTGAGCAGTTCATAGATGTTTTCCCAGTTTTCTCTGAACCTGGCTGTTTCATCAATTCTTGTGCATCATAGCTTCCAGTATATTAATATACCATGATTTATTTAGTGTAACAGTTCCTTACTTTCCTATGTAAGTATTAATTAATATAACAACAATTATAATTACCACTATTATTATTAGATATATTCCTCATATACATAATTTCTTATTGCACAGTAATGTTCTATTATGTTCATGTTCCACAATTTATTAAGCAATTGTCTAATTAATGGATATCTACTTTATTTCCAATTTTTGGCAGTTTTCATCAAATAAGGAGCTACTTCTTAAATGTCTGATATTTTATAAATTTTTGGTTCTTCCAAGTTGTTATCATCTAAGGAGAGATGTATGCTAGTCTCCTGGCCTATGCTTCGATCTGTGAGGGACCACAAGTACTCTTTACGTCCCTGGAAATCCACTGTGAGTGTAAGCTCTGGTGTGCTAGTGCTCCTCTTTGCCCCAGGACTGCCATCCAGGACTTCCTCAGGGCTTACAAAGAGACCCTGTAATTCTTTTGACCACTTGTTTGACCCCCTTACTGTCTTTAGGCTGAGAACTCCGGGAGCAGCTGCTACCATTGTTGATTCAGTGGCTCTCAAGGTGTGCTCCTGCTTTGTTGTGGGTGGGGCTGTGCTGGCATGGCCTGCATTGGAGTATGCTCCACTTTTACCTGGGTGCTACAGACTTTCCTGCTGACCTAAATTATCCAGTAGTATGCACTGGAATTGTCTAAATACCAGCATTGGCATCTGTGCGCTAAGAGGTCTGCAAACCACCACTGCTGCCACTGATTCAGCTGCCCTGAGGCCTGCTACTAGTTTGCTGAGGCCTGGTCTGCACTGGTATGGCCTGCACTGGACTGTGCTCATCTTTCACCCTGGTGCCCAGACCTCGCTTCCTGACCTTCTCAGTTTTCTTGGGCTGCAAATTGTTTCACCCTGTCTTTTGGTGGTTTCTGCTGGTCTAGAATTTGTTTAAAATCATTATTTAAAGGTATTTGGAGGGATTAGGGGAGAGAATTCAAGTGAGTCCCTTCTTTTACTCTGACATCTTGACTCCACGTCTTGATTTTTAAGTTTTTGGACTTGCCATGTTTTTCCACGCGACCTATAATCCTTAGGTTGTCTTTTTTGTAATCTTTTGTAATTTTAAATGTTACTGCTTTTACTCTTCTCCTTCCAGACTATTCCTGTCTTTTGTATACTTATAATTCCAATCACTTATTCTTTGTTTTTATCTTTGGTGAGATTTTCCAGCATTTATTTAATTTTTTCTATGCTGTCGATTACGTATGTTATGCAGGAGATAAATTCAACTTTTACAACTCTCTCTCTCTCTCTCTCTCTCTCTCTCTCTCTCTCTCTCTCTCTCTCTCTTTCTACAATGGAGTTAAGTGACTTACCCAGGGACACACTGCTTGTCAATGTCAGGTGTCTAAGGCCTGATTTGAATTTAGTTCCTCCTGACTCCAGGGCAGTGGTCTATCCATTGTGCCTTCTAGCTGCCCCCAATTTCACAATTCACATTTTTTTCTGGCACTATTTCTTGCACCATTAGGAAACATTCTGCTGTGACTCCATGCTGTCACCTCCTAAGAGACCTTGGGAATCCACAGAACCTTCTATTTGGTCATGTATAGATTAATTTTTCTTTGTATTGCAGTATTTATTCGCTGTTTGGAATTTTTTAGGTGTTCAAGGGGCTCTTTTCTTAAGTTATTAATATCTTCCTTATCTGTTTATTTAATTATCTTCAAGGTCTCTAACTGAATTTTCTTCTTCTTGAGACCTTTGGAAATGTCAATCTTTTTTCATTATATACACCTGTCCCATCCCTTCTGACTCCTTCCACTTTGATGTTAGATTCCCTGATGTCTGGACCTGAAATCTGTGTTGGCCTCTTTCTGTTGTAGGTGGATTCACATTTCAGTGCCTTCAGTCTCTGCCCATGTGATTTCTGAAAGTAAAAAATGGCTTCAGGTGGATTCCAGGACCTTTTCCTTCAGATCTGTTGGAGTTGTACACATTCTGACTTCCTCCTGCGGTTCCTTCTGTTTCTTAGTTTTTCTAGCTAAGACCTGCTGTAGCACAGAATACTGCCATACTGCCACTACAAGGAAAGCAAAACTCTGATTTTCTATACCTCCACCTCTGCTACACAGTATGGATTGGGAAGAATTTAGTTCTCTTGTGAGCCATCGGTGAAGTTGTGCCACCCCTGCAAGGGTTTAGGAGCTGGTATGAGAGGGAATTTTGAGTGAGCATGTTCATGTTTAGGATAATAAGCCTTCTCTGCTGTTAATTCATCAGCTTGCTGCCTTGTTAGAATTCTTGGTGCTTAGGTGGTGTTGCTAGCTGAAACTGCTTTTTCTTCTCATGCGTTACTGTTATTTTGGAAACATTTGAGAGGTTGTGAGAATTGGAGAGGAAAGAGATTTCTCCAGTTTGTTAGTCACATGACTAAGAATATATGATCAGATTTTGATACAAATTTCTTCATATTCTATTAAAGGAAATTTAAAAAAAATGTCCCCCAGAAGGTGTGGTTTCTAATGTAACATTCCCCTGTTGGTCTACTCCTCTACATCATGTTTACAGGTTGGATGATCA
This sequence comes from Phascolarctos cinereus, assembly GCF_003287225.1. Lineage (NCBI taxonomy): Eukaryota > Metazoa > Chordata > Mammalia > Diprotodontia > Phascolarctidae > Phascolarctos > Phascolarctos cinereus. Next base: position 6,110 of record NW_027556290.1, on the reverse strand, counting down.
AAAGGTCAATGACCCCAGGGATTTGTGACTCCACACTCAAGGACTCAAACCACTTGACACAACTAGTTCAAAGCAAAGAAAACAATTAGAGTGTGAACCTTTCAACTACAAATATGAAGCACACTTTCCCACAAATACGCGTAGAATCAATGGGAAGAGTGGGCTGATGCATGGTATGCTAGTTAAAAGATACACATAAGGAACACATGTGGCCAGGCCAACTCAAGTTTCTGCCACTTCAGCACCCTGGCTTCCTTTCTCTTATTGTGAAATTTCCGTAGTGCTCTTTAAAAATGTTTTAAAATGTATTTCCTTTTTATTTATGGAATACAGGAACCATCTCCATAATATAGTATGATAAAAAGTGATTGCATCTGAAACTGAAAATATATTATGCACAGCATGCTATTCCCTTTAAATAAGTTTAAATAAACTTTTAAAAAGTTATCATGTAAATAACTTTTTTTATTCCCTCCCACCCTATTAGACACAAATTGGCATATTTGTAAAATCATTCTATAATCTATTATCAGTTCTTATGCAGATAGTGTCTTCTTTTACCTTTTGTAGTTAATCTGGGTATTTATAACTGAAAATGTTACTTTTTCTTGAAACAGTATCCTTGCTGGCCAGTTCTTACTGTTGGATTCCCTGGGGCTGCTTTTCTCCTTAGCTCAACTTCTGACAGCAGAGCTGATTCTCATTCTATTTAAAATAGAGCCTGCTAGATTGTTTCTTTTTTAATATATCAAGGCAAGGAGCTTGGCTAATCTAGCCTTTGTTTCCATGGCATCAGTTGCCTTCATCATGTGAGCAAGCACCCTAAATACTCTCAGGTTAATCAAAAGTGTTCATATTAACTAAGGGAGTTAAAAATGTTAAGCTTTATTTAAATTTGCTTTACAAAGAATGAATTAGACACTCCCAAGTTTTGCAACCTTTACTATATGTGAATAGGACACATGGGTGATCATTTTATGTCTGAAATGGGAAAACTTTAAAAATCTAAGACACTTATAACAGCAAGTCTGAAAAAATGAGTTATGGAGTCAGCACTTGAAGAGTACCAATGTATGGTTTTCTCTTCTATACTCATTGAGCTCTGTTCAGAGCTGTATTGTATTATAAATTATCCTTAATTTGGTAAACAACAGAGTAAGAAGGAACCACTCAAAATGTAATAACAATAACAGGAGAAAGAAACCAAGGAAACATGGCTCAGAGTCCTTTTTTTATGATGAAGACTCCATAGCTATAATGGTGATTAAGACAGGGATTGTTGGCTTTTTACTTGTTTTTTTTTCCCCTACTGAGTTGAGTCCTTGAGAAAAAAAAAAAGATGACATTGGAATGATTCTAGATATAGAACTCTAAAAAGATAAGGCCCCTGACATTATACATATCCCTTCTTTAAAAAAAGAATGTGAAAGTCAGAATGGAAACATATTTCTGAGTATACAATAAAATATTCAGCAGGTGGCAGCAGAGCTAGATCTTCTGGGTGATGAAAATGGAACTTGAAATATAAGGATCATCTCATGGAAATCTTATCCATACTTGCTGCATAATCACAAAGGATAACAGTTTCTGTCTCCCATTAAATACGCTATGTCTGATTGAGGAACAAGGTGTTGTTGAAGGAGACTTGCAAATCTCTTTTTGTGAACAGTGAGTTTCATAACTCAGTTTCTCCACCTAGAAGATTTAAAAAAGGTATATGAGGTATTCCTATCAAGGCAATGAGTGGGTGTAACTGAAACTGTCGGTAAATAATTTAGGTGAAATGTAATCCTAGGTAAAAGGAGATGAAAAGTTGAGTTGGAAGCAATAGAGTGCCAAGGATCAGGAAAAGAGACCCTGAGAAGAAACTGATTCTCAAAAAAGATTCAGTGTTGTTCATTGGAAATGGAAGATGTTTGAGGACGTCTGACATACAGAAATGGGCCTAAGATCAATTAGAAACATATTAAGAGCACAGAAAAGCCTAGAACATATCATCCAACTGTTCAGAGTTATTTAAGTAATGTGGGGTCATTGACACTGAGTCAAAACCATCAGTTCTGAGAGTCTCAGTGTCAACAACATTCCCCAGTCCTTTGGCACTAGTTCTAAGAGAACTATCCGAAGTTCAGGAAAGAAACTTCTCCCTGGGAGGAAGAAGGTGTTCTTCCTCTTTTTGAATAGAGCAAGACATGCAAATTGGGTCCCTCCCTACTGGGATGAAAAGCAGCCCCAAACCTGTACCTGTACCTCCTGTGGGAGACAAACTCAAGTGCTCTGTGTCCTTCCCACAGAGGACTAACCTGGAAACTCACCATGAAATTTAGGCTGAACTGGATTTTCCTTCTGACCATTTTCCAAGGTAGTTTTATGGAGAGGAAGGGACAATGTGAAGTGGTGACTTCATGTGACTATTGACTTTAATGTAATGTCTCTGTGTTGCAGGTGTCCAGTGTGATGTGGAGCTGGTGGAGTCTGGGGGAGATGTGATACAGCCTGGGGGATCTCTGAGTCTCTCCTGCAAAGCTTCTGGATTTACTTTCAGCAGCTACGGATGAGCTGGGTCCGCCAGGCTTCAGGAAAGGGACTGGAATGGGTTGCAAGCATTGTAGTAGTAGTAGTACATACTATGCAGACTCTGTGAAAGGCCGATTCACCATCTCCAGAGATAATGGCAACAGCATGTTATATCTACAAATGACTTCCGTTGAGACTGAGGACACAGCTGTGTATTACTGTGCAAGAGACACAGTGAGGAAAAGGAATGTGAGACCTGATAAAAAACTTCCCCTGCCAGGAGGGAAGTGTCAGTGAGGCAAGAAGTGGACTGAGCTCATGATGCACAAAGTAAAAGATGCCTATATCCAGGAACAGGTATAGTGAATTTCTATTTATGGCTTGTGGTGTTTTTTTCTACTGTCCCAGGAGAAAGCAACTTTTCCAGTACTAGCTATCATTCTTAATGCCTCACTCTCAGTCCCACCTCTACCCCATAATCAATTGGTAGTTATGTATTGTCCATTCTACTTGTATCAGAATTCTACTCTACTCTACTCTACCTTCTCTCCTCAAGGTGCTGCAACCACCCTGAGGTAGGCCTTTACCAACTCATACCTGGACTATTATGCTAGCTTGATGGTTGTTCTCCCAGCCTTAGTACTCTCTTCACTCCAGTTCACAGGAAACTCAGCTATTAATATCACCTTCCTGAAACATAGATCTGACAGTTTTTCCCAAGTTCTGGTGAATCCAGAATAAAACATAAGTTCTGATTTGGCTTTTAAATCCTTTTGTAGCATGGCTCCTTCCTGTCTTATTCTACCTTAGTTCTTTCCACATGCTCATCAATCCAATGACACTGATCTCCTTGCTGTTCCTTTCACAACAGATTCCATCTCTCTACTGTGTATTTTCACTGGCTGGAATTCTTCTCCTCCTCATCCCTGCCTCCTGGCCCCTTGACCTCTTTAAATCTTACCTAAAATACTCCCCACCTTCTACTTTCCCATCCTCTTTAATTCCACCTTTATGCTGCATATATACATATACTACACACACACAGATGTAGATAAATAGATAGTGCATTATTATTTCAATGTTGTCTCTTTGAATAAGAGTGACCACCTTAAAAAAGGTACAATTTTTTCCTTTCTTCATATCCCAGTACTTAGCGCTGTGCTTGGCACATAGTTTACTATGCTCAATAAATAAATACTTGTTGCTGATTTGACCTTCTGTTCCTTTTTGAATTTGGCTCTCCTAAATTGCTGAGCTTTGTTCTATTTCTGATTTCCATGTTATATACATAATGAGTAAATACTTCACATTTTAACATATCCATATGAGGTATAATAAATTATTGAGTATTGTTATGAATTAAATTTAACAAAAAGGTAAATTAAGGCACCTTTCTCTAAGCAAGATATATTCTATTTCAAGGCTGGAACCTGAGAACAAGATGGGTCAAAACTGCCTCAGTCTCCAGCCAAAGATCCCAAGCAAAAAACAGCTCTCCTTGTATAGAGTCTGGCTAGTACAGAACAAAGAACAGAACAGGATAGGTGACATCAAGGGCTTGAGGTCAACATGAGTTTTTTACATAGGTGAAGTGTGGGGAACAACATGATTGTTTGGAAATTTGGAGTGGGGCCTAACACCAACCCTCCTTCTTTCCCATTTATGACTAAGAAGTGGTTATTTTGAGTCTACTTTCATGTTAGAAGATAGTGGTCTAGACTTCTTCTGATAGCAAACCAGATAGCCCTGAAGGATAGTTTGTGTGTAAAGATATTAGACCCAATTCCCTTATGGCAAACCATATTCCCTCAGGGTTAGCAGAATTCCTTCAGACAGAATACACACTGATTAGCAAGAGAACTGGATTTCAAACTTAACCCCTTACAGGTCAGCTGAATTCTGAACTAAGTTGAGAGACGTAGAACCATAACTAAGTACTCAGTTATAGGGCATAATCAATTAATTGTAAATAAGATAAATGAGAAAATGATACAGGATCCATTTTAATCTTCCCAGTATTATATGCATACAGCCATATCACATGCATTACGCATAGATTAAAAATGCCTTTACAAAGAGACTAAAGAGTGTCCCACTCACAACTTGTAATCAAGTATAAAAAAAAGTGTTTATAGCTTTAGCTGATGTAAGTAATTTCATTAATCAACCTGAGAGGATTTTTAGGCTTGAATATGAAAGGAACTGACTCTACATGAGGAAGTTGTAGGACTGGCTAACCAAGAATCCCAAAACTGTTAAAGCAAATGGGCAAACCCTGCTCAAATGAGTTATTAAAAAGGATTTAAATTCATTTTTAAAAGTAAGGAAATTCTAGTTGCTCCTCTCAGGTGCCTTCTTACCCTGACACCTGAGCTTTTTGACTCATAGCAATTAGCTGCTCCTCAGCAATGTTGACTCCATTGGCACCAGAACAGAAATGTTTAGAAAATTTTCAATGCAGTCATCATTGCCGACATCTTGGAAAGTGAGGATTCAGCTCATCTAAACTTAATGAAAAAAGTGCTTGGTGTCTTGTTTACCAAACTCCATTTCTGATCACCCATTCAGTATTCAAAATGTCTGTTCATGGATGTAGATATTCTGGTACTGACAAAATTGATGAGCTTTAAAATTAATATTATTTTGCACTTAATAGTATTTTATGTTTTCCAATTGCATGTAAAGATTGTTTTCAACATTCATTTTACAAGATTTTGAATTCTGAATTTTTCTCCCTCCCTCCTTTGTAACAGATACAATCATGTTAAATATATTTTCACATTAGTCATATTATGAAAGAAGAATCAGAACAAAAGGGAAAAACTAGGACAAAGAAAAAAATAGTTAAAATAGTATGCTTTGATCTGCATTCAGACTCCATAGTTCTTTCTCTGGAGTTGGATACCATGATTCATCTTGAGTCCTTTGGAAATATTTTGGATCATTGTGTTGCTGACAAAGCTAAGTCCATCATAGCTGATCATCAAACAATGTAGCTGTTACTGTGTACAACTTTTTCTGGTTCTGCTCACTTTACTTTGTATCAGTTCAAGTAAGTGTTTCAGGTTTTCCTGAAATCATCTTGCTTGTTATTTCTTACAGCACAATAATATTCTGTCACAATCATATATCACAGCTTATTTAGCCATTCCCCAGTTCATACATATCACCTCAATTTCCATTTCTTGGCCACAACATAAGGATACCCATTCATCCAAGAATACCACTGCTAAGTCTATATCCTAATGAGAATGAAAAAAGGGGAAAGGACCTACTTGTAAAATTTAACTATGTTCTACATAATGTATGGAATTTTTACTTTCTTTTGTAAAGATTATGAAGCAGTGACTGAAAAATGAAAATACAAGTCCTGTGCCAGTGAAGGAAAAAAAAAACATACAAAATTGACATAGTTCAGATTCTATGCATTATACAAGATTTCACAATCCCAATGGCTGATGTGAAAATAATTTGTTTTTATGGAAAGGTCCTAATGGACCTTGCAAACCCTTACCCTTACTTTCCCATCTTATCCCCTCATAGAGTAAGAGCACTGACCCACCCCTTTCCTACTCAGTACAAAACAAAGGCAA